>NC_088420.1:6081345-6113845 GCF_034236695.1 Oncorhynchus nerka
AGTGTTGTAGTGTTGTAGTGTTGTAGTGTTGTAGTGTATGTAGTGTTGTAGTGTTGTAGTGTATGTAGTGTTGTAGTGTTGTAGTGTTGTAGTGTTGTAGTGTTGTAGTGTATGTAGTGTATGTAGTGTTGTAGTGTTGTAGTGTATGTAGTGTTGTAGTGTATGTAGTGTTGTAGTGTTGTAGTGTATGTAGTGTTGTAGTGTTGTAGTGTATGTAGTGTTGTAGTGTTGTAGTGTATGTAGTGTTGTAGTGTTGTAGTGTTGTAGTGTATGTAGTGTTGTAGTGTTGTAGTGTTGTAGTGTATGTAGTGTATGTAGTGTATGTAGTGTTATGTGTTGTAGTGTTGTAGTGTTGTAGTGTATGTAGTGTTGTAGTGTATGTAGTGTTATAGTGTATGTAGTGTTGTAGTGTATAGTGTTGTAGTGTTGTAGTGTTGTAGTGTTGTAGTGTTGTAGTGTTGTAGTGTAGTGTTGTAGTGTTGATGTATATGGTGTTGTGGTGTTGTAGTGTATGTAGTGTTGTAGTGTTGTAGTGTATGGTGTTGTAGTGTTGTAGTTGTATGTTGTAGTGTTGTAGTGTATGTAGTGTAGTGTTGTAGTGTTGTAGTGTTGTAGTGTTGTAGTGTTGTAGTGTATGTAGTGTATGTAGTGTTGTAGTGTTGTAGTGTTGTTGTAGTGTTGTAGTGTTGTAGTGTTGTAGTGTTGTAGTGTTGTAGTGTTGTAGTGTTGTAGTGTTGTAGTGTATGCTTAATTGTATGTAGTGTTGTAGTGTTGTAGTGTTGTATGTGGTGTTGTTGTAGTGTTGTAGTGTTTGTAGTGTTGTAGTGTTGTAGTGTTGTAGTGTTGTAGTGTTGTAATGTAGTGTTGTTGTAGGTGTTGTAGTGTAGTGTTGTAGTGTATGTAGTGTTGTAGTGTTGTAGTGTTGTAGTGTTGTAGTGTTGTAGTGTTGTAGTGTTGTAGTGTGTATGTGCCTACTGTGTATGTGTGTGTAGTGTCTGTGTGTTGTAGTGTGTAGTGTTGTAGTGTGTGTGCATGTAGGGTGCACGCATGTGCATACTGTAGTGTTGTGTGTGTCTGTGTGTCTGTCTGTCTGTGTGTAGTGTGTGTGTGTATACATAGAGAGAAAGTAAGAAGGAGTGTGTGGGTAGTGTTGTAGTGTATGTAGTGTATGTAGTGTTGTAGTGTATGTAGTGTATGTAGTGTTGTAGTGTTGTAGTGTTGTAGTGTTGTAGTGTATGTAGTGTATGTAGTGTTGTAGTGTATGTAGTGTTGTAGTGTTGTAGTGTTGTAGTGTTGTAGTGTATGTAGTGTTGTAGTGTTGTAGTGTTGTAGTGTTGTAGTGTTGTAGTGTTGTAGTGTTGTAGTGTTGTAGTGTTGTAGTGTTGTAGTGTTGTAGTGTTGTAGTGTTGTAGTGTTGTAGTGTTGTAGTGTTGTAGTGTTGTAGTGTTGTAGTGTTGTAGTGTTGTAGTGTTGTAGTGTTGTAGTGTTGTAGTGTTGTAGTGTTGTAGTGTATGTAGTGTTGTAGTGTTGTAGTGTTGTAGTGTTGTGTGTTGTAGTGTGTAGTGTTGTAGTGTTGTAGTGTTGTAGTGTTGTAGTGTTGTAGTGTTGTAGTGTATGTAGTGTTGTAGTGTTGTAGTGTTGTAGTGTTGTAGTGTGTAGTGTTGTGTAGTGTATGTAGTGTTGTAGTGTTGTAGTGTTGTAGTGTTGTAGTGTATGTAGTGTTGTAGTGTTGTAGTGTTGTAGTGTTGTAGTGTATGTAGTGTTGTAGTGTTGTAGTGTTGTAGTGTTGTAGTGTATGTAGTGTTGTAGTGTGTATGTAGTGTGTTGTAGTGTTGTAGTGTTGTAGTGTTGTAGTGTTGTAGTGTTGTAGTGTATGTAGTGTATGTAGTGTTGTAGTGTTGTAGTGTTGTAGTGTATGTAGTGTTGTAGTGTTGTAGTGTTGTAGTGTATGTAGTGTTGTAGTGTTGTAGTGTTGTAGTGTTGTAGTGTTGTAGTGTTGTAGTGTTGTAGTGTTGTAGTGTTGTAGTGTTGTAGTGTTGTAGTGTTGTAGTGTTGTAGTGTTGTAGTGTATGTAGTGTTGTAGTGTATGTAGTGTTGTAGTGTTGTAGTGTATGTAGTGTTGTAGTGTTGTAGTGTTGTAGTGTTGTAGTGTTGTAGTGTTGTAGTGTTGTAGTGTTGTAGTGTTGTAGTGTAGTGTTGTAGTGTATGTAGTGTATGTAGTGTTGTAGTGTTGTAGTGTTGTAGTGTATGTAGTGTTGTAGTGTTGTAGTGTATGTAGTGTTGTAGTGTTGTAGTGTTGTAGTGTTGTAGTGTTGTAGTGTATGTAGTGTTGTAGTGTATGTAGTGTTGTAGTGTTGTAGTGTTGTAGTGTTGTAGTGTTGTAGTGTTGTAGTGTTGTAGTGTATGTAGTGTTGTAGTGTTGTAGTGTATGTAGTGTTGTAGTGTATGTAGTGTGTAGTGTATGTATGTAGTGTATGTAGTGTTGTAGTGTTGTAGTGTATGTAGTGTAGTGTTGTAGTGTGTAGTGTTGTAGTGTTGTAGTGTTGTAGTGTTGTAGTGTTGTAGTGTATGTAGTGTTGTAGTGTTGTAGTGTATGTAGTGTTGTAGTGTTGTAGTGTTGTAGTGTTGTAGTGTTGTAGTGTTGTAGTGTTGTAGTGTAGTGTTGTAGTGTATGTAGTGTTGTAGTGTTGTAGTGTATGTAGTGTTGTAGTGTTGTAGTGTTGTAGTGTTGTAGTGTTGTAGTGTTGTAGTGTTGTAGTGTTGTAGTGTTGTAGTGTTGTAGTGTTGTAGTGTGTAGTGTTGTAGTGTTGTAGTGTTGTAGTGTTGTAGTGTATGTAGTGTTGTAGTGTGTAGTGTTGTAGTGTTGTAGTGTTGTAGTGTTGTAGTGTGTAGTGTTGTAGTGTTGTAGTGTATGTAGTGTTGTAGTGTATGTAGTGTTGTAGTGTTGTAGTGTTGTAGTGTTGTAGTGTTGTAGTGTTGTAGTGTTGTAGTGTTGTAGTGTATGTAGTGTATGTAGTGTATGTAGTGTATGTAGTGTTGTAGTGTTGTAGTGTATGTAGTGTTGTAGTGTTGTAGTGTTGTAGTGTTGTAGTGTTGTAGTGTTGTGTGTTGTAGTGTTGTAGTGTTGTAGTGTTGTAGTGTTGTAGTGTTGTAGTGTATGTAGTGTTGTAGTGTTGTAGTGTTGTAGTGTATGTAGTGTTGTAGTGTTGTAGTGTTGTAGTGTTGTAGTGTTGTAGTGTATGTAGTGTTGTAGTGTTGTAGTGTTGTAGTGTTGTAGTGTTGTAGTGTTGTAGTGTTGTAGTGTTGTAGTGTTGTAGTGTTGTAGTGTTGTAGTGTTGTAGTGTTGTAGTGTTGTAGTGTTGTAGTGTTGTAGTGTTGTAGTGTTGTAGTGTTGTAGTGTTGTAGTGTTGTAGTGTTGTAGTGTTGTAGTATTGTAGTGTTGTAGTGTTGTAGTGTTGTAGTGTGTAGTGTTGTAGTGTTGTAGTGTTGTAGTGTTGTAGTGTTGTAGTGTTGTAGTGTTGTAGTGTTGTAGTGTTGTAGTGTTGTAGTGTTGTAGTGTATGTAGTGTATGTAGTGTTGTAGTGTTGTATGTAGTGTTGTAGTGTTGTAGTGTTGTAGTGTTGTAGTGTGTTGTAGTGTATGTAGTGTTGTAGTGTATGTAGTGTTGTAGTGTTGTAGTGTTGTAGTGTATGTAGTGTTGTAGTGTATGTAGTGTTGTAGTGTATGTAGTGTTGTAGTGTTGTAGTGTTGTAGTGTTGTAGTGTATGTAGTGTTGTAGTGTAGTGTTGTAGTGTTGTAGTGTTGTAGTGTTGTAGTGTAGTGTTGTAGTGTGTATGTAGTGTATGTAGTGTTGTAGTGTTGTAGTGTTGTAGTGTTGTAGTGTATGTAGTGTTGTAGTGTTGTAGTGTTGTAGTGTATGTAGTGTTGTAGTGTATGTAGTGTTGTAGTGTATGTAGTGTATGTAGTGTATGTAGTGTATGTAGTGTATGTAGTGTTGTAG
Organism: Oncorhynchus nerka; assembly: GCF_034236695.1. Taxonomy (NCBI): domain Eukaryota; kingdom Metazoa; phylum Chordata; class Actinopteri; order Salmoniformes; family Salmonidae; genus Oncorhynchus; species Oncorhynchus nerka. Next base: position 6,085,346 of record NC_088420.1, read on the forward strand.
TGTTGTAGTGTTGTAGTGTTGTAGTGTTGTAGTGTTGTAGTGTTGTAGTGTTGTAGTGTAGTGTTGTAGTGTTGTAGTGTTGTAGTGTTGTAGTGTTGTAGTGTTGTAGTGTTGTAGTGTATGTAGTGTTGTAGTGTGTTGTAGTGTAGTGTTGTAGTGTTGTAGTGTTGTAGTGTTGTAGTGTTGTGTATGTAGTGATCCCCAGCATAAAGCACTAGGGACAAGATAAGTCTGGATGAACTTTCACACCCATGGAAATATTTTTGTGTAGTGGAACTCCTCAGGGCTTTATTCATGGCCCAGAATTTCTCTCGGCCTCCCCTCACCACAGAAGAAGAAGAGAAAAAAAGCCATTGAACAGACGCTTTTATCAAAAACCAACTTTCAGTCATGCATGCATACGGGTGACCCCAGCGGGAATCAAACCCACAACTCTCGGCGACGGCCGTGCTCTACCGACTGAGCCATACAGACGCACTGTCAAGCCATGGACCAGGGTGCCTCTCCTTCTTCTTACCCCAGTTGAGAGCATCTTGGCTGGGAGTGGCCTTCACAGATAGACCCTGAATACCTGACATCAGGACAGCTTTTACCTCCCACCACCTACAAGGGGGACACACAGTGAATCACATTACTTTCACAGAGGGATTGATCGCTGGACGGACGAGGCATTTTGGAGCGACCTGTCACCCCTGACGAGCTAACCGCGTGTCATCGCCTGGGCTGTAAAATGTCTGTCTCCGGGGCTGAGGGGGAAGAGTCTGGGCCTGCACAGTTTGCCAGGGAGAGGGAACACAAGAAAGAGAGGGATGGTGGGAAATGAGGGCCGGTATTTGGCTGCACCCTCTAGTCTCATAAATCAGAAGGTCTGTAAAATACGCTGTGATGAGAAAAGGACACCGAGGCGTCTGTGGAGTCTCTGTATCAAACATTAGATATGTGTTGGAGTTAGAGACCTCTGGACCAGACGTACGGCATGTGTGTGGGAGTGATGTGTGTGTGTGTGTGTGTGTGTGTGTGTGGGGGGGGTCTTTGCATTTGTTTCTCTTTGTAGTGAAGGGGTCTGGGTGTTCAGGCAGGCCTAAGAGCTGAAGCAGACACCATGCTGATTGATTGCTGTGAAGAGTGTGTGTGTGTGTGTTCCTGTGTGTGTTTGTGTGTTACTGTCTAACGTTCAGCTGCCTGTTCCCATGCTATAAAATAAATAGAGAAATTCTGACACTGTAAATCCAACCATCATTCACAGTCCTCAGTTTGATATGCACAAATAACAAAAAAATCTGTCTTGTGTGGTCTTACTGTGAATTAAAAAAAAAAAATAGTTTGGAACGCAGACTATAATTCTGGAGTTGATTTGCAGATACGATGTGTGTTTGTTGTCGTAAACATAAAACAAACTGGAGCCAAATATGAGTGATGTCAGTCTCACTGAACTATGACCATGTGCCACATTTGGATAAAACGACTGCATTAAAAAGACTGAAAGACTCCATTCCCTGACATCAATAGATTTCTGATATCCCCACGCTCCCTACGATGATGTCACAGTTACCTCCAGTTCCCTTTAAAACACATTCTATTCTATTTATTTTTGGAGCTAACTACAGTGCCTTCAGAAAGTATTCATACCCCTTGACTTTTTTCAGCAGGGTAGCCTTGTGGTTAGAGTGTTGGACTAGTTACCGAAAGGTTGCACGTTCAAATCCCCAAGCTGACAAGGTACAAATCTGTCGTTCTGCAGTTAACCCACTCTTCCTAGGCTGTCATTGAAAATAAGAATTTTGTTCTTATCTGACTTGCCTAGTCAAAAAATTCTAAATTGTTTTGTGTTACAGCCTGAATTCAAAATGTATTAAATATATATATTTTAACCCATTTACACACAATACCCCATAATGACAAAGTGAAAACATGTTTTTAGAAATGTTTGCAAATGTATTGAAAATGAAATACAGAAATATCTCATTTACATAAATATTCACACCCCTGAGTCAATACACGTTAGAATCACCTTTGGAAACAATTGCAGCTGTGAGTCTTTCTAGGTAAGTCGTAAGGGCTTTCCACACCCGGAGAGTACAATATTTGTACGTTTAAATTTTTTATTCTTCAAGCTCTGTCAAGGTGGTTCTTGATCATTGCTACACATCCATTTTCAAGTCTCACTATAGATTTTCAAACTGATTTAAGTCCAAACTGTAACGAGGCCACTCAGCAACATTCACTGTCTTCTTGGTAGGCAAGTCCAGTGTAGTAGGTTATTGTCCTGCTGAAAGGTGAATTAATCTCCCAGTGTCTGTTGGGAAGCAGACTGAACCAGGATTTCCTCATGGATTTTACCTGTGCTTAGCTCTATTCCGTTTTTTTTTTTCTATCCTAAACAACTCCCTATGACAAGCATACCCATACCATGATGTAGCCACCACCATGCTTGTAATTATGAAGAGTGGTTCTCAGTGATGTGTCGTGTTGGATTTGCCCCAAACATAACACAACACTTTGTTATACAGGACATAAAGTTAATTACTTTGCAATATTTTAAAGCAGTATTACTTCAGTGCCTTATTGCAAACAGAACGTATGTTTTGGAATATTTTTATCTGTACAAACTTACTTCTTTTCACTCTGCCAATTTAGGTTAGTATTGTGGAGTAACTACAATGTTGTTGAACCAGCCTCAGTTTTCTCCCATCACCGCCATTAAACTCTGTAACTGTTTTGACCTCATGGTGAAATCCCTGAGCAGTTTCCTTCTTCTCTGGGAACTGAGTGGGGAAAGACGCTTGTACTCGTGCATTGATGTACCATCCAAAGTGTAATGAATAACTTCACCCTGCTCAAAGGGATATTCAATGTCTGCTTTTTATTTAATGTCTACCCATCTACCAATAGGTGCCCTTCTTTGTGAGGCATTGGAAAACCTCCCTGGTCTTTGTGGTTGAATCTGTGTTTGAAATTGACTGCTGGACTGAGGGACCTTACAGATAATTGTATGTGTAGGGTAGAGAGATGAGGTAGTCATTGAAAAATCATGATCAACACTATTATTGCAGAAAGAGTGAGTCCATGCAACTTATTTTTACTCATTAACTTATTTTTTGACATAAACAAAGGGGTTGAATACTTATTGAATCAAAGACATTTCAGCTTTTCATTTTTTAAATTAATTTGTAAACACTTCTAAAAACATAAATACATTATGACATTATGGGGTATTGTATGTAGGCCAGTGAAAACAACATCTCTTTAAAATTCAGGCTGTAACACAGTCAAGGGGTGTGAATTCCTTATTTGATCCTTTTTCCCCCTCATGACTGTTGTTCTGGAGGCAGCTCTGTAGAGAGTGGTCACTAGCTGGCACAGCCACAAAGTCACACAATTTGATTTTAAACCACACTGCTAACCTTTATGCCTAACCCTAACCTTAAACTCATTTTGGTTTTCATAGATTTTTTACAGTATAGCCAGATGGCGAATCTAAGGGGAAATCGCTCACTTCTCCCTCGAGGACAAGACTCATGACAATAAACCAGCTTTATTTTTTTGTTCCTATAATGGAAGTGCTGGGCGACCCCTAAATGCCAAACAATCCTCAGGAGAGCACCAATGCCATTCTCATGTGGTTCCCATTTCAGGAAGTCACATGACGGGGGGGGTATGTGTCCCAAAGACATGATCATCTAGTCCCACGGCTCCTGAATAAAGAATGCTACTCATCACTTCAGAACAAGCAGTGACCCTGATCCGAAATTACCCGAGGGACTTGGAGGACCTCTCCCATTGAACACTGCTTTGGTTCATACCTTTCTGTTGTTCTTCGAGGACGAGTGAAGTAGGCTTGCCGGCCTTCTTGATTGTTCCTTTCTGTTGTTCTTCGAGGACGAGTGAAGTAGGCTTGCCGGCCTTCTTGATCGTTCCTTTCTGTTGTTCTTCGAGGACGAGTGAAGTAGGCTTGCCGGCCTTCTTGATCGTTCCTTTCTGTTGTTCTTCGAGGACGAGTGAAGTAGGCTTGCCGGCCATCTTGATCGTTCCTTTCTGTTGTTCTTCGAGGACGAGTGAAGTAGCCTTGCCGGCCATCTTGATCGTTCCTTTCTGTTGTTCTTCGAGGACGAGTGAAGTGGGCTTGCCGGCTTTCTTGATCGTTCCTTTCTGTTGTTCTTCGAGGACGAGTGAAGTGGGCTTGCCGGCCTTCTTGATCGTTCCTTTCTGTTGTTCTTCGAGGAGGAGTGAAGTAGGCTTGCCAGCCTTGTTGATCGTTCCTTTCTGTTGTTCTTCGAGGACGAGTGAAGTAGGCTTGCCGGCCTTCTTGATCGTTCCTTTCTGTTGTTCTTCTAGGACGAGTGAAGTGGGCTTGCCGGCCATCTTGATCGTTCCTTTCTGTTGTTCTTCGAGGACGAGTGAAGTGGGCTTGCCGGCCTTCTTGATAGTTCCTTTCTGTTGTTCTTCGAGGACGAGTAAAGTAGGCTTGCCGGCCTTGTTGATCGTTCCTTTCTGTTGTTCTTCGAGGACGAGTGAAGTAGGCTTGCCAGCCTTCTTGATCGTTCCTTTCTGTTGTTCTTCTAGGACGAGTGAAGTGGGCTTGCCGGCCTTGTTGATCGTTCCTTTCTGTTCTTCGAGGACGAGTGAAGTGGGCTTGCCGGCCTTGTTGATCGTTCCTTTCTGTTGAGGTTGGATTTTAACCCCCTCATAACGTGTTTATTGGGACGTTGTTATGCGATTGTAAATGGGTATCAGTCGTATTCACCCTCCTTTACATTTGATTTTGTTGCGTTACTAAGTGGGATTAAATTGAAGTGTAATGTTAGTGATCAACAAATGTTTACAAATTAATAAACTTAAATAATATTGCATAATTGTATAACTAAAATATAGTTGTTGCTTAAGTATTCTTTGTCTAGGCCTAAATGAGTTCAGGAGTGAAATGTGGCTTAACAAATCCCATAATAAGTTACATGGACTGACTCACTCTGTGCATAATAACAGGGATTGACATGATTTTTAATGACTACCCCTTCCTCTGTCCCCCATACCTAAATCTGTCAGGTCCCTCCAGTCAAGTATTGAATTTCAAGCACAAATTCAACTACAAAGACCAGGGAGCATAGCGGTGCATCCATGAAGATCACCTAAAGTAAACTGAATTAAATTGCCAAAATTATATACCTAATTATCTTACTCCTTTCTGTACAGAAATAAATAAAACATCATTCAAAATAGGCTACTACACGAGAAAGCCTGATTTGGCCACAGAGGATCATGTTTTAAATCGCCCTGCCCACAGTCAGAAGAACCGGCAATTTGTGCAGTGCAACAAATACCAAATAGGTTATGGTTGAATTTGCGACAGTCAGTGAAAAGTCGAGAGGCCAAGCCAAGCATGTCACAATATAAAAAAAAAAAAAATGCAATCGCAGGAATAAAACATAGTTTGCAAATGTCTATTGCTGTAAAGAGAAGACAATGAAAATATTCTAATCTGTCTTCCACCGCAGATGGAACTGCAACATGATTGAGACTCATCCAATTTCAATTTTTTATTAATTTCACCTTTATTTAACTAGACAAGTCAATTAAGAACAAATTCTTATTTTCAATGACGGCCTAGGAACAGTGGGTTAACTGCCTGTTCAGGGGCAGAACAACAGATTTGTACTTTGTCAGCTCAGGGATTTGAACTTGCAACCTTCCGGTTACTAGTCCAACACTCTAACCACTAGGCTACCCTGCCACCTCTACACTGTAACCACTAGGCTACCCTGCCACCTCTACACTCTAACTACTAGGCTACCCTGCCACCTCTACACTGTAACCACTAGGCTACCCTGCCACCTCTACACTCTAACCACTAGGCTACCCTGCCACCTCTACACTCCAACCACTAGGCTACCCTGCCACCTCTACACTCCAACCACTAGGCTACCCTGCCACCTCTACACTCTAACCACTAGGCTACGCTGCCTCCTCTACACTCTAACCACTAGGCTACCCTTCCACCTCTACACTCTAACCACTAGGCTACCCTGCCACCTCTACACTCTAACCACTAGGCTACCCTGCCACCTCTACACTCTAACCACTAGGCTACCCTGCCACCTCTACACTCCAACCACTAGGCTACCCTGCCACCTCTACACTCCAACCACTAGGCTACCCTGCCACCTCTACACTTTAACCACTAGGCTACCCTGCCTCCTCTACACTCTAACCACTAGGCTACCCTGCCGCCTCTACACTCTAACCACTAGGCTACCCTGCCACCTCTACACTCTAACCACTAGGCTACCCTGCCTCCTCTACACTCTAACCACTAGGCTACCCTGCCACCTCTACACTCTAACCACTAGACTACCCTGCCTCCTCTACACTCTAACCACTAGGCTACCCTGCCTCCTCTACACTCTAACCACTAGGCTACCCTGCCACCTCTATACTCTAACCACTAGGCTACCCTGTCGCCCCCAATGAGGATATCTCCAGCTTAAACTGATGGGTTTTTATGCAGACTTTTTGTATTATGCTAATTAGGGGCGTGGCCATCGACTCCAGTTTTTTTTTTTTTAACAGCTAGAAAGTTCAATGGCTGTGATGGGAGAATGAGGATGGATCAACAACATTGCGGTTACTCCACAATACGAACCTAAATGTCAGAGTGAAAAAAAAAAAAAAAAATATCCAGAATAAAGATTTTCCAAACCATGCATCCTATAAACAGTAAAGCAATAAAGTTTTTGGCCTAAATGCAAAGCCTTATATTTTTGGCCGAACTGCAAATCCAACACAATAGTTCACTCAGTAACTGCCTCGTTGTTTTTCAATCATGGCGGTGGCTGCATCATGGTATGGGTATGCTTGACGTCGGTAAACGCCAATGCCTTGACAGAGTATGAAGAATTGAGAAAAAATATATAATCAGCAAATATTCCACAATTCAGGTGTGTAAAGCTCTTAGAGACTCACCCAGAAAGACTCACAGCTGTAATCACTCTTAGAGACTCACCCAGAAAGACTCACAGCTGTAATCGCTCTTAGAGACTCACCCAGAAAGACTCACAGCTGTAATCGCTCTTAGAGACTCACCCAGAAAGACTCACAGCTGTAATCACTCTTAGAGACTCACCCAGAAAGACTCACAGCTGTAATCGCTCTTAGAGACTCACCCAGAAAGACTCACAGCTGTAATCGCTCTTAGAGACTCACCCAGAAAGACTCACAGCTGTAATCGCTCTTAGAGACTCACCCAGAAAGACTCACAGCTGTAATCGCTCTTAGAGACTCACCCAGAAAGACTCACAGCTGTAATCGCTCTTAGAGACTCACCCAGAAAGACTCACAGCTGTAATCGCTCTTAGAGACTCACCCAGAAAGACTCACAGCTGTAATCGCTCTTAGAGACTCACCCAGAAAGACTCACAGCTGTAATCGCTCTTAGAGACTCACCCAGAAAGACTCACAGCTGTAATCCTCTTAGAGACTCACCAGAAAGACTCACAGCTGTAATCGCTCTTAGAGACTCACCCAGAAAGACTCACAGCTGTAATCGCTCTTAGAGACTCACCCAGAAAGACTCACAGCTGTAATCGCTCTTAGAGACTCACCCAGAAAGACTCACAGCTGTAATCGCTCTTAGAGACTCACCCAGAAAGACTCACAGCTGTAATCGCTCTTAGAGACTCACCCAGAAAGACTCACAGCTGTAATCGCTCTTAGAGACTCACCCAGAAAGACTCACAGCTGTAATCGCTCTTAGAGACTCACCCAGAAAGACTCACAGCTGTAATCGCTCTAGAGACTCACCCAGAAAGACTCACCCTTAGAGAAAGACTCACAGCTGTAATCGCTCTTAGAGACTCACCCAGAAAGACTCACAGCTGTAATCGCTCTTAGAGACTCACCCAGAAAGACTCACAGCTGTAATCGCTCTTAGAGACTCACCCAGAAAGACTCACAGCTGTAATCGCTCTTAGAGACTCACCCAGAAAGACTCACAGCTGTAATCGCTCTTAGAGACTCACCCAGAAAGACTCACAGCTGTAATCGCTCTTAGAGACTCAGAAAGACTCACAGCTGAAAGACTCACCCAGAAAGACTCACAGCTGTAATCGCTCTTAGAGACTCACCCAGAAAGACTCACAGCTGTAATCGCTCTTAGAGACTCACCCAGAAAGACTCACAGCTGTAATCGCTCTTAGAGACTCACCCAGAAAGACTCACAGCTGTAATCGCTCTTAGAGACTCACCCAATGAGACGTACGGTTTTTTACAACATGTATTGAGTGGGGGGGGGATACTTATGTAATCCATGTACATTACTGTTTAATTTTTCATACATTTTTAAGCAGTGTTTGAATTTGTTTTCCATTTTGGACATTACAGAGTATTTTGGACATTACAGAGTATTTTGGACATTACAGAGTATTTTGGACATTACAGAGTATTTTGTGTAGATCGTTCACAAAAAAATATACTAATGAATTTTAATCTAAAATAATTTAACTTTTTAACAGAATAAAACATGTAGAAATTCACAGGGAGTGAAAACCTATTTTCCTTCAATCACTGCTGTTTGGATTCTTGGTAAAGAGTCACTTTTGTTTGCTTCCATTTTGTTTTACAATGCTAAAGTAGTGTATCAACGAAGACAGTGAATTTCAGGAAAAACCACATGTAATTATGCTAATTAAATTATTAAAACATTGACTCAAAGGGTTTCAACGCTTCTAGTAGTATTTCTGTTTACATCTGAACTACCTTATTCAGGATACTGTATTTATCATGCTATATTTTGTGTAAAAGATCAATTATGTTCACAGAATTCATATATTTCAACAACAAATAGCAGGTTGCCCCATAACTCATAGACGTTCCGGTAGTAAAATCCCTGGCCTGGGGGATACCGCAATATCTTCCCTGGCCTGGGGGAAACCGCGATATCTTCCCTGGCCTGGGGGAATATCTTCCCTGGCCTGGGGGAAACCGCAATATCTTCCCTGGCCTGGGGGAATATCTTCCCTGGCCTGGGGGAAACCGCAATATCTTCCCTGGCCTGGGGGAAACCGCAATATCTTCCCTGGCCTGGGAGAAAGCGCAATATCTTCCCTGGCCTGGGGGAATATCTTCCCTGGCCTGGGGAATATCTTCCCTGGCCTGGGGGAAACTGCAATATCTTCCCTGGCCTGGGGGAATATCTTCCCTGGCCTGGGGGAAACCGCAATATCTTCCCTGGCCTGGGGGAAACCGCAATATCTTCCCTGGCCTGGGGGAATATCTTCCCTGGCCTGGGGGAATATCTTCCCTGGCCTGGGGGAAACCAATATCTTTGGCCTGGAATATCTTCTCTGGCCTGGGGAATATCTTCCCTGGCCTGGGGGAATATCTTCCCTGGCCTGGGGGAAACCGCAATATCTTCCCTGGCCCTGAATCCTGAATCCCCATGTATTTCACTGTAATACCCAAAAGGCTAGGAGTCATCAGCATAATGTGTGTGTGTGTGTTACAAATACTATACAGCTCTGCCAAACACACTTTCCCTCTGCTTTCCAAGACTGGTCCAATTTGGAAGATGTCATTTCTATCTAAACTGATAATCTCCAATTCTGTGTGTCTGTATTTGTGGGTGCCTTTGTTCCGAAAATAACATTGCAAATTGTTACAGTCCAGGCAGAGATTATAATTCATGAGGATAAAAAGACCTGGCAGTCTTTTGGTTTATTCCAGAACATCATTTTTAGTTACTAATTTCTTTGTACTTCTCACTGTTTTTTTTTCCAACCAGGAACATTCCCAGAACATTAGTGTAACGGTTTTCTTGAGTTGAAGGAGAGGCGGACCAAAACACAGCGTGGTTTCTATTCATGGTTCTTTAATAAAGACTCTACACATGAACAGACTAACAAAACAAGAAATGTGAAAACCTAAAACAGCCCTACACAGAGACAGGAACAATCACCCACAAACACAGTGAAAACCAGGCTACCTAAGTATGATTCTCAATCAGAGACAACTAATGACACCTGCCTCTGATTGAGAACCATACTAGGCCGGAACATAGAAATACCCAAATCATAGAAAAACAAACATAGACTGCCCACCCCAACTCACGTCCTGACCATACTAAATAATGACAAAACAAAGGAAATAAAGGTCAGAACGTGACAATTAGCTAAAATCCTAGATCTTTTGCTAAAATTCCTGAACATTAGCTAAGATTCCTGAACATTAGCTAAGACTCCAGACCACTAGCTAAAATCCCAGAACACGAGCTAAGTTCCCCAAACATTAGCTAAGATTCCCATTAAATTCTACTTAAGGTCTAATCTAACATTAGGATGATGTCATCCCAAAACAGTGTTTTTTTAATAACACCATTTTTTTCTCCAGATCTTTTAAATTAAATGTTGTGTTATGCATCACATCTATTACAACCACAACAGAACATTCCCCCAATGCTTCCAGGTAATGTAATTACACAATGTACTGTACCAGTAATATTTTGGGGGGAACATACTGTCACAAAAAAAAAATGAGAGTAACTGGGAATCAGGTAAATGTTTTATTTAAACATTGTGTAATCATCAGCATAACTTGACAGTTTTTGTGTTATGAGAACATTTGCCGCAACCTAATGCATTTTCTGGGAACTTTCCCAGGACAATTTTAGTTTGCTGGGCAGTCTTTTGGTTTATTTCCAAACAATTCATTATTTGGTTACTCAATTATTTTTGCACTTTTCAGTGTTTTTAGTTTTTTCTCATCAATACTGTTTTTTTACTTAGCTAACTAACTACACTGAACAAAAACATAAATGCAACATATAAAGTCCCATGTTTCATGAGCTGGAATAGATGATCCCAGAAATGTTCCATGTGCACAAAAATATTATTTTGGGCACAAATTTGTTTACATCTCTGTCAGTGAGCATTTATCCTTTGCCAAGATAATCCATCCAACTGACAGGTGTGGCATATCAAGAAAGGTGATTAAACAGCATGATAATTAATTAAACAGTTGCAACTTGTGCGGGGGACAATAAATAGCCACTCTAAAACACAATGCCACAGATGTCTCATGTTTTGAGGGAGCATGCAATTGGCATGCTGACTAGAGGAATGTCCACCAGAGCTGTTGCCAGAGAATTGAATGTTCAATTATCTACCATAAGCCGCCTCCAACATCGTTTTTGAGATTTTGCCATTACGTCCAACCAGGCTAAAAACCGCAGCCCACTTGTGACCACGCCAGCTAGGACTTCCACATCGGGCTGAGACCAGTCACCCAGACAGCTGATTATACAGAGGACAATTTATGACTTTAATAAATCCCTTTTATGGGGAAAAACTCATTCTGATTGGTTGGGCCTGGCTCCCAAGTGGGTGGGCCTATGCCCTTCCAGACCCACCCATGGCTGTGCCCCTGCCCAGTCATGTGAAATCCATAGATTGGGGCCTAATTTATTTATTGACTGATTTCCTTATATGAACTGTGACACAGTAAAATCTTGACATTTTAGCTTGTTGTGTTTCTATTTTTGTTCAGTATAAATATTAGTAGAATACTACAGAATTTGTTCCGTGAGTATGTGTGTTTGCTTGTGTCAATGCATTCCTGCATGTTTGTGTTTGTGTTTGCTTGTGTCCATGCATTCATGCATGTCTGTGTGTGTTTGCTTGTGTCCATGCATTCATGCGTGTGTGTGGTCGTATATTTTATAGAGCATTTGTCTTTGATTGATGATAGCGTTTTGCCTGTTTGGTACGATTCAACACCATGGCAATTGTTTAACAATTTCAATGTACATTTAATTACGTGACAAAAACGACTCGGCAAATACCATTATTACGAGGAGTAGACTAACTTCTGTAGTCAATTGTCTTTGATATGTCAATCAAAATATTATAAATCCACACCACAATCGTTCCCGTTACTACAAAGTGACTGTCATTGCTTACTGTAGGCAACAACTCCAAGCCAATCCTCTGCACAGAGACGATGAGTCTTGAAGAGTACAATCAGTACAGTACAAAGTCAGTACAATCTCTTGGTCAGTAAAATCTCTTGGTCAGTACAATCTCTTGGTCAGTACAATCTCTTGGAGAGTACAATCTCTTGGTCAGTACAATTTCTTGGAGAGTACAATCTCTTGGAGAGTACAATCTCTTGGTCAGTACAATCTCTTGGAAAGTACAATCCCTTGGTCAGTACAATCTCTCGGTAAGTACAATCTCTTGGTCAGTACAATCTCTTGGAAAGTACAATCCCTTGGTCAGTACAATCTCTTGGAGAGTACAATCTCTTGGAGAGTACAATCTCTTGGTCAGTACAATCTCTTGGTCAGTACAATCTCTTGGAGAGTACAATCTCTTGGTCAGTACAATCTCTTGGAGAGTACAATCTCCTGGTCAGCCGCACTGCTTTGTAAAGGAGTCGGGGACTTATTTAGACAGTTGGAGATGGGGTCATGGAGTGTGTTCCTCAGTGAGCAATCAGCTTGTCGTTATCCGGTGAATGAACATGTTTGCCGTTCCAACGCACCCCTGATGACTCTTCTCCACACATGCTTTAGATAAGAAAACAAACTAAATCTGAAAATATTTTGGGGATGAGCATGCACGTCTTCAATAAGTACCCATTGTTCCTCTTAGTGCACTTAACAATAGGTCACAAGGAAAAGCCTCCTTAAAGAGGTGGGGTTTCAGGTGTCTCCGGAAACGAACAGTTTTGACTGGGCTGAGCGGGAACTGTACTCCCTACCACTGAGGAAGTACAGTTCCCGCTCAGCCCAGTCAAAACTGTTCGCTGCTCTGGCCCCCCAATGGTGGAACAAACTCCCTCACGACGCCAGGACAGCGGAGTCAATCACCACCTTCCGGAGACACCTGAAACCCCACCTCTTTAAGGAATACCTAGGATAGGATAAAGTAATCCTTCTCACCCCCCCCCCCCCTTAAAAGATTTAGATGCACTATTGTAAAGTGGCTGCTCCACTGGATGTCATAAGGTGAATGCACCAATTTGTAAGTCGCTCTGGATAAGAGCGTCTGCTAAATGACTTAAATGTAAATGAAATGTAAATGGCGAGTCGATACAATTCCAATTCTAGAAGATTAAAATCACCCTCAGATTTTAGGGACATGTAAAACTTTCCCATTTTATTCTAAAGGGGCTTTTTGTTAGGCAACATCTATAAGGAAAAATAACCTGTGGGTAACGAGAGAGAGAACTTTATTTGTCTTTAGAAAAGTCTTGGGGACCCGGGCGATGAAACCATTAAATGGTTATAGGAGAAGTACCCCGCTGACACTGATTCTATCGGAGCTCTGCGGGCTGCAGTGCGCTCCAGAGTCTGGAACGCGAAACCCAAACCGTCCCCGTAGTCCCACCATTTCCAGCACAGCTCTGTGGCGTCCCGTGCCTCCCCCTGAAATTCCAGTCTGGCTCTCTCCCTCCTTCTGTCTCACTTTCACCTCAGTCAATCAGGCCAGCGTCCAAGCACTGCTGCTGCTTAACGTTTCAGCCTCTCATTTTCTCCCCGTTATTCTCCTGACTAATTATTGTTATGCTTAGTTTGCATTTTTGGCAGGCTAGCGAGGTTCCCAGTGACATTCGGGCTATTATGTCTAAAGCACTTGTCAAAACAGCGGTCAGGCGAGCCGCGCTGGCCAGTTCGGGGCCTAGCCAGGGAGAGTGCGGGTGGGCAAGCTGGCGTTCCAGGCAGGGTCCGAAAGCTTCTGGTCCCCAGCCTCGGCTGCCGGAACCAGGAAATGACACAGCATTAGCCGGGCCTGGTCAGGCTAACGACGCTAGCTAAGGAGTGAAGGAGACGCTACCATCCAGTGAGGGGTGGGCTCTGAGGGAGGGGAGAGTAGAAAGTGAAGGGTAGGTTCTGGGGAAGGGGAGAGTAGAATGTGAGGGGTGGGCTCTGAGGGAGGGGAGAGTAGAAAGTGAGGGATAGGTTCTGGGGGGGAGTAGAAAGTGAGGGGTGGACTCTGAGGAGGTGACCTAAAGGATAGTTCAGTGTGTTCTGAGGAGACAGCTAAAAGACAGTTCAGTGTGTTCTGAGGAGACAGCTAAAAGACAGTTCCGTGTGTTCTGAGGAGACAGCTAAAAGACAGTTCAGTGTGTTCTGAGGAGACAGCTAAAAGACAGTTCAGTGTGTTCTGAGGAGACAGCTAAAAGACAGTTCAGTGTGTTCTGAGGAGACAGCTAAAAGACAGTTCCGTGTGTTCTGAGGAGACAGCTAAAAGACAGTTCAGTGTGTTCTGAGGAGACAGCTAAAAGACAGTTCAGTGTGTTCTGAGGAGACAGCAAAAAGACAGTTCCGTGTGTTCTGAGGAGACAGCTAAAAGACAGTTCAGTATTTTCTGAGGAGACAGCTAAAAGACTGTTCCGTGTGTTCTGAGGAGACAGCTAAAAAACAGTTCAGTGTGTTCTGAGGAGACAGCTAAAAGACAGTTCAAAAATCAAATCAAATGTATTTATAAAGCCCTTCTTACATCAGCTGATATCTCAAAGTGCTGTACAGAAACCCAGCCTAAAACCCCAAACAGCAAGCAATGCAGGTATAGAAGCACGGTGGCTAGGAAAAACTCCCTAGAAAGGCCAAAACTTAGGAAGAAACCTAGAGAGGAACCAGGCTATGAGGGGTGGCCAGTCCTCTTCTGGCTGTGCCGGGTGGAGATTATAACAGAACATGTCGAGGATGCAGCAAGTCAGCACCTCAGGAGTAAATGTCAGTTGGCTTTTCATAGCCGATCATTAAGAGAATCTCTACCACTCCTGCTGTCTCTAGAGAGTTGAAAACAGCAGGTCTGGGACAGGTAGCACGTCCGGTGAACAGGTCAGTGTTCCATAGTCGCAGGCAGAACAGTTGAAACTGGAGCAGCAGCACTGCCAGGTGGACTGGGGACAACAAAGAGTCATCATGCCAGGTAGTCCTGAGGCATGGTCCTAGGGCTCAGGTCCTCCGAGAGAGAGAGAGAAAGAAAGAGAGAAAGAGGGAGCATACTTAAATTGACACAGGACACCGGATAAGACAGGAGAAGTACTCCAGATATAACAGACTGACCCTAGCCCCCCGACACATAAACTACCGCAGCATAAATACTGGAGGCTGAGACAGGAGGGGTCAGGAGACACTGTGACCCCATCCGATGATACCCCCGGACAGGGCCAAAAAGGAAGGATATAACCCCACCCACTTTGCCAAAGCACAGCCCCCACACCACTAGAGGGATATCTTCAACCACCAACTTACCATCCTGAGACAAGACCGAGTATAGCCCACAAAGATCTCCGCCATGGCACAACCCAAGGGGAGGCGCCAACCCAGACAGGAGGATCACATCAGTGACTCAACTCACTCAAGTGACGCAGATCACAGTTCAGTGTGTTCTAGGTCAGGCAGTAACAAGTTCAGATTCAATATAAAGACAAGGTGTGGATAACATCGGGAGCTCATATGATTTTTTCAAAATGTAATCTTTATTTAACTAGGCAAGTCAGTTACGAACAAATACGTATTTACAATGACGGCCTACCCCGTGCCAATCCCTCCCCTAACGCGGTTGATGCTGGGCCAATTGTGCGCCGCCCTACAGGAATCCCGATCACGGCCGGTTGTGACACTAAACATCACCAGAGATCTGACAGCCCGGGCTCAAACCTGGGTCTGTAGTGATGCCTCTAGCACTGCGATGCAGTGCCTTATAGACCACTGCATCACTCAAGGAACCCAAGGAACATATACAGGCACCCACATACACACACACACACATCAGGTTTTCCTTTAGCAGGTAATAGCTGGCTTTTGGCCAATAATAAAGGCGATAAATAAAATTGGCTTCAGCCAATTCTCCCAGAGAAGAAGAACAAATCTGATTGTTACATAATGCTTTTGAGCCTCTTCATTGAGGTAAACACATTTGACTGGTCATGCTTATCGGTCTGTAGGTTCATTTGCGTAACTTATTTGAATTAAATTGGCACGTGTGTACAGTATACTTTATTATGTATCTCATTACACGTGTACAGATACAGATTCAGAGCCTTTGAGTGGAACATCTGTCGGACAGATGTTGCCGCATCTCAAAAAGGAAGGCGGCCTTCGTCAGCATGTCACACGTCTACCCACTGCATAACTAAGACCGTAAGATAACTGTCTCTACCGAGCTTCCATTGCATGAACAGTTTAAAGCCACTCTATGATGTCATCACAGCAGCATTCGTCTACCAGAGTGCAGGATTGGACGGGATCCCCCCCCCCCTCCCCCTCTCCCCCACATCTTCCAACAGTCCTGTATTTATTTGCGGTGTACAAACATTTCTATGTGATTTATGATGTTAAAAAGAGGGTTATGGTACCTGTGCCAGGTTGGGCTCCTAGGACTGTAGAGTTGGAGGTCGACCTCCTCCAGGAGAGCGCTATTACTCACCATCTATCTACGCCACACATAGACTCCACCTCCATTAAACCTTACACTCAGAGACTGGGTCCTTCCTTCGTTCCGGCAGGACAGATAGACTGAGAAGCACAATGTTTCAGTTTCCTTTAAAAATCTGATCGGATGCCTCCTTTGCTTCCCGATTCTGGTAAAAAACACTTAAGTTCCTGCACTCGGGAGTCACCGATACTGTAGTTTGAGTTTTCCTAAACCCTTGCAAGGCTCATCCCACCAAATGGGGAAACTTGCGTGATATCCAGAATGTTTAACCCTCCAAAATGACTCTCTGACACTAAACATCACCAGAGATCTGACTTGACTCTCTGACACTGAACATCACCAGAGATCTGACTTGACTCTGACACTAAACATCACCAGAGATCTGACTTGACTCTCTGACACTGAACATCACCAGAGATCTGACTTGACTCTCTGACACTGAACATCACCAGAGATCTGACTTGACTCTGACACTAAACATCACCAGAGATCTGAATTGACTCCCTGACACTGAACAATACCAGAGATCTGACTTGACTCTCTGACACTAAACAATACCAGAGATCTGACTTGACTCTCTGACACTAAACATCACCAGAGATCTGACTTGACTCTCTGACACTAAATAATACCAGAGATCTGACTTGACTCTCTGACACTAAACAATACCAGAGATCTGACTTGACTCTCTGACACTAAACATCACCAGAGATCTGACTTGACTCTCTGACACTAAACATCACCAGAGATCTGACTTGACTCTCTGACACTAAACAATACCAGAGATCTGACTTGACTCTCTGACACTAAACATCACCAGAGATCTGACTTGACTCTCTGACACTAAACATCACCAGAGATCTGACTTGACTCCCTGACACTAAACATCACCAGAGATCTGACTTGACTCTCTGACACTAAACATCACCAGAGATCTGACTTGACTCCCTGACACTGAACAATACCAGAGATCTGACTTGACTCTCTGACACTAAACAATACCAGAGATCTGACTTGACTCTCTGACACTAAACATCACCAGAGATCTCTGACTCTTGACTCCATAGATCTGACACTGAACTGAACATCACCAGAGATCTGACTTGACTCTCTGACACTAAACATCACCAGAGACTCTCTCTGACCTTGACTCTCTGACACTAAACAATACCAGAGATCTGACTTGACTCTTGACACTAAACAATACCAGAGATCTGACTTGACTGACACTGACACTAAACAATACCAGAGATCTGACTTGACTCTCTGACACTAAACAATACCAGAGATCTGACTTGACTCTCTGACACTAAACTGACATACCAGAGATCTGACTTGACTCTCTGACACTGAACAATAAACTTGACTCTCTGACACTAAACAATCACCAGAGATCTGACTTGACTCTCTGACACTAAACATCACCAGAGATCTGACTTGACTCTCTGACACTGAACAATACCAGAGATCTGACTTGACTCTCTGACACTAAACAGAGATCTGACTTGACTCCCCAGAACAATACCAGAGATCTGACTTGACTCTCTGACACTAAACATCACCAGAGATCTGACTTGACTCTCTGACACTAAACAATACCAGAGATCTGACTTGACTCTCTGACACTGAACATCACAGAGATCTCTTGACTGACACTAAACAATACCAGATCTGACTTGACTCTCTGACACTAAACATACCAGAGATCTGACTTGACTCTCTGACACTAAACATCACCAGAGATCTGACT
The DNA here is from genome assembly GCF_034236695.1 of Oncorhynchus nerka. NCBI lineage: Eukaryota > Metazoa > Chordata > Actinopteri > Salmoniformes > Salmonidae > Oncorhynchus > Oncorhynchus nerka. Next base: position 6,103,532 of record NC_088420.1, read on the forward strand.
TGACTCTCTGACACTAAACAATACCAGAGATCTGACTTGACTCTCTGACACTAAACATCACCAGAGATCTGACTTGACTCTCTGACACTAAACATCACCAGAGATCTGACTTGACTCTCTGACACTAAACAATACCAGAGATCTGACTTGACTCTCTGACACTAAACATCACCAGAGATCTGACTTGACTCTCTGACACTGACACTACTTGACTCTCTGACACTAAACAATACCAGAGATTTGACTTGACTCTCTGACACTAAACATCACCAGAGATCTGACTTGACTCTCTGACACTGAACATCACCAGAGATCTGACTTGACTCTGACACTGAACATCACCAGAGATCTGACTTGACTCTGACACTAAACATCACCAGAGATCTGACTTGACTCTCTGACACTGAACATCACCAGAGATCTGACTTGACTCTCTGACACTGAACATCACCAGAGATCTGACTTGACTCTGACACTAAACATCACCAGAGATCTGACTTGACTCCCTGACACTGAACAATACCAGAGATCTGACTTGACTCTCTGACACTAAACAATACCAGAGATCTGACTTGACTCTCTGACACTAAACATCACCAGAGATCTGACTTGACTCCCTGACACTGAACAATACCATAGATCTGACTTGACTCTCTGACACTGAACATCACCAGAGATCTGAATGGACTCTCTGACACTAAAAATCACCAGTGATCTGACTTGACTCTCTGACACTAAACATCACCAGAGATCTGACTTGACTCTCTGACACTAAACAATACCAGAGATCTGACTTGACTCCCTGACACTGAACAATACCAGAGATCTGACTTGACTCTCTGACACTAAACAAACCAGAGATCTGACTTGACTCTCTGACACTAAACAATACCAGAGATCTGACTTGACTCTCTGACACTAAACATCACCAGAGATCTGACTTGACTCTCTGACACTAAACAATACCAGAGATCTGACTTGACTCTCTGACACTAAACATCACCAGAGATCTGACTTGACTCTCTGACACTAAACAATACCAGAGATCTGACTTGACTCTCTGACACTGAACATCACCAGAGATCTGACTTGACTCTCTGACACTAAACATCACCAGAGATCTGACTTGACTCTCTGACACTAAACAATACCAGAGATCTGACTTGACTCTCTGACACTAAACATCACCAGAGATCTGACTTGACTCTCTGACACTAAACAATACCAGAGATCTGACTTGACTCTCTGACACTAAACATCACCAGAGATCTGACTTGACTCTCTGACACTAAACATCACCAGAGATCTGACTTGACTCTCTGACACTAAACATCACCAGAGATCTGACTTGACTCTCTGACACTAAACATCACCAGAGATCTGACTTGACTCTCTGACACTAAACATCACCAGAGATCTGACTTGACTCTCTGACACTAAACATCACCAGAGATCTGACTTGACTCTCTGACACTAAACATCACCAGAGATCTGACTTGACTCTCTGACACTAAACATCACCAGAGATCTGACTTGACTCTCTGACACTAAACATCACCAGAGATCTGACTTGACTCTCTGACACTAAACAATACCAGAGATCTGACTTGACTCTCTGACACTAAACATCACCAGAGATCTGACTTGACTCCTCTGACACTGAACATCACCAGATCTGACTCTGACTCTCTGACACTGAACTCTCTGACACTGACACTAAACATCACCAGAGATCTGACTTGACTTGACTCACTCTGACACTAAACAATACCAGAGATCTGACTTGACTCTCTGACACTAAACATCACCAGAGATCTGACTTGACTCTCTGACACTAAACATCACCAGAGATCTGACTTGACTCTCTGACACTAAACATCACCAGAGATCTGACTTGACTCTCTGACACTAAACATCACCAGAGATCTGACTTGACTCCCTGACACTAAACATCACCAGAGATCTGACTTGACTCTCTGACACTAAACATCACCAGAGATCTGACTTGACTCCCTGACACTGAACAATACCAGAGATCTGACTTGACTCTCTGACACTAAACAATACCAGAGATCTGACTTGACTCTCTGACACTAAACATCACCAGAGATCTGACTTGACTCCCTGACACTGAACAATACCATAGATCTGACTTGACTCTCTGACACTGAACATCACCAGAGATCTGACTTGACTCTCTGACACTAAACATCACCAGAGATCTGACTTGACTCTCTGACACTAAACATCACCAGAGATCTGACTTGACTCTCTGACACTAAACAATACCAGAGATCTGACTTGACTCTCTGACACTGAACAATACCAGAGATCTGACTTGACTCCCTGACACTGAACAATACCAGAGAACTGACTTGACTCTCTGACACTAAACAATACCAGAGATCTGACTTGACTCTCTGACACTAAACAATACCAGAGATCTGACTTGACTCTCTGACACTAAACATCACCAGAGATCTGACTTGACTCTCTGACACTAAACAATACCAGAGATCTGACTTGACTCTCTGACACTAAACATCACCAGAGATCTGACTTGACTCTCTGACACTAAACAATACCAGAGATCTGACTTGACTCTCTGACACTGAACATCACCAGAGATCTGACTTGACTCTCTGACACTAAACAATACCAGAGATCTGACTTGACTCTCTGACACTAAACATCACCAGAGATCTGACTTGACTCTCTGACACTAAACATCACCAGAGATCTGACTTGACTCTCTGACACTAAACATCACCAGAGATCTGACTTGACTCCCTGACACTAAACATCACCAGAGATCTGACTTGACTCTCTGACACTAAACATCACCAGAGATCTGACTTGACTCCCTGACACTAAACATCACCAGAGATCTGACTTGACTCTCTGACACTAAACATCACCAGAGATCTGACTTGACTCCCTGACACTAAACATCACCATTGATCTGACTTGACTCTCTGACACTAAACATCACCAGAGATCTGACTTGACTTTCTGACCTGGGACAGGAAGTTGATTGACCCTGGACAGGAAGATGATCGACCCTGGACAAGAAGTTGATCGACCTTGTACAGGAAAGAAAGCTAAGAGATCCCTCTTGAGTTACAGGAAGAGATGGCCGTACAATATATTCTTTGCGGTGTGTTAAGTGTTGTTAATAATTACAGGCAACACTAAAGAGGTCTTCGCGGTCCACAGGTCTCCTTATAGCACTGCAGACAAGGCACCATTACTTCCAGGTGGTTTCAGTGTGACTGGGAAACACATTATCATGAGGGGGATCCTACTTTTACCCCTCTACCCCCCCCCCCCTCCTTCCTCGCAAAAAGGAAAGACATTTATATTTTCCCGTGTACTGATCTGTGACCAGAAACCGTTGGCGGTCCCAAACGCGACTCCCACCCTCAGCGCTTTACGTTGTGCCAATCAAACAGGGTTAGTGTACTGTGATACAATGCTGTGAAAGGGTTATTATACTGTGGTACAATGCTGTGAGAGGGTTATTATACTGTGGTACAATGCTGTGAAATGCGTAGTGTTTGATGAATGAAAAGTTTTGGCTGGCTTTCTATTGATGTCCGGTTTAAAGTAGAATTAATATTTTGTCTGTTGCTCTGATGTCGAATAGCAGAATTCTTTGAAAACGTTTCACCATTGACGATTTTGCCTCGAGGAGTTTTGAAAGGTTGATGCTGAGGATGTCCTAAAATGTACACCATAATTCCAAGCACTGTCGATTTAAATCGTTTCTGTTCTGTCAGTGTCTTCTTCCATGTGGTTTCCTTTTAGGGTCAAAATGTGCTGGTTAACATACCACCCCGTCCAATGGGAACACTTACATCAAAATGGATTATGCCTTTCTCATTTGGACGTAAAACCAAGTAGCAAAACTTCCTAATAATATGGACAATTTCCCCGAACTCTCAGGAAGTCCACGCTGGAATGTCTGGCAGTGTGTAAGGTTGGCTGGCTGGCTGCTCGGCTGGCTGGCTGCCTAGCTGGCTGCTCGGCTGGCTGGCTGGCTGCTGGCTGGCTGGCTGGCTGGCTGGCTGCCTAGCTGGCTGCTCGGCTGGCTGGCTGGCTGGCTGGCTGGCTGCCTAGCTGGCTGCTCGGCTGGCTGGCTGGCTGGCTGGCTGGCTGCTCGGCTGGCTGGCTGGCTGCTCGGCTGTCTGACTGGCAACTGGCTGGCTGATTGGCTGGTTGACTGGCTGGCTGGCTGCTCGGCTGGCTGACTGGCAACTGGCTGGCTGCCTAGCTGGCTGCTCGGCTGGCTGGCTGGCTGGCTGGCTGGCTGCTCGGCTGGCTGGCTGGCTGCTCGGCTGTCTGACTGGCAACTGGCTGGCTGATTGGCTGGTTGACTGGCTGGCTGGCTGCTCGGCTGGCTGACTGGCAACTGGCTGGCTGGCTGGCTGACTGCTTGGCTGGTTGACTGGCTGACTGGCTGGCTGATTGGCTGGTTGACTGGCTGGCTGACTGCTTGGCTTGCTGCTTGGATGCATGGATGGAAGACTGGCTGGCTGGCTGGCTGTTTGGCTGGTTGACTGGCTGGCTGGTTGACTGGCTGGCTGGCTGCTTGGCTTGCTGCTTGGATGCTTGGATGGAAGACTGGCTGGCTGGTTGTTTGTTTTGGTATGAACACTTGGAATGGATGCAATGTTTTGCTGGAGAAACCACCTTTTCTAAGCCTTGTAGTAAATTCACTCTGTCTCTGAAAGACACACATATACACACACACATGCACACGCATACGTACACACATGCACACGCATACGTACACACATGCACACGCATACGTACACACATGCACACGCATACGTACACACATGCACACGCATACGTACACACATGCACACGCATACGTACACACATGCACACGCATACGTACACACATGCACATATCGTACGGGACCCCAAAGTTCTCCTTTCTCATTTGCAGATATTTATTGTACACTGTTTAAAGTGTCTGTTGATTTAAAGGAACATTCCCCATTTCTCTGTCTCCCTGTTGTTCTTTATAACCAGAACCATGAAGGGGACATGTACAGGGAAGACTAACGTGTAAGATTTACAGTCCCAGATGGCACCCTATTCCCTATGAGCCCCAGTCAAAATTAGTGCACTACATAGGGAACAGGGAGCCATTTGGAATGCAGCATTTGGTCTCAAGCCAGACTAATAACAGTAAGATATTTACAGGTTAGCGAGAGACATGTTATTATACATATTGTGGGCTTAAGTCAAATAAACCATGGTGTTTCCATAATGATTACAATGTCAAAGTTGCTCAGGACTGTATTACTGCAATTGCTGATGAAGCTGCTTTACTGCAGGTTGCCGGTGCCAAACCGCTATGCAGTTAGCTGTTTCTAGCAAATGTAATGTACTGGAAAAGTTTGAAATACCTCTGTTGATTCTAGAAGTGTAAAAATAGTTGATATTACAACTGAAGAGCTACATATGAAAATCATAGAATATATCTGATTTTTCTTGATTACGAGGAACTTTTAGGTTGGTATCAGGTTGGTCTCAGGTTGGTCTAATGTTGGTATCAGGTTGGTCTAATGTTGGTCTCAGGTTGGTCTAATGTTGGTATCAGGTTGGTCTCAGGTTGGTCTAATGTTGGTATCAGGTTGGTATCAGGTTGGTCTAATGTTGGTCTCAGGTTGGTCTAATGTTGGTATCAGGTTGGTCTCAGGTTGGTCTAAGGTTGGTCTAATGTTGGTATCAGGTTGGTCTAATGTTGGTATCAGGTTGGTCTCAGGTTGGTCTAATGTAGGTCTAATGTTGGTATCAGGTTGGTCTAATGTTGGTATCAGGTTGGTCTCAGGTTGGTCTAATGTTGGTATCAGGTTGGTCTAATGTTGGTATCAGGTTGGTCTAAGGTTGGTATCAGGTTGGTCTAATGTTAGTCTCATGTTGGCCTCAGGTTGTTCTAATGTCGGTCTCAGTTTGGTCTCTGTACAGACTGTGTGTGTGTGTGTGGCACTCAGAGTGTGTGTGTGTGTCTATGTGAGTGAGTGTGTCTTTCTGTCTCTCTCTCTTTGCGTGTGTGTGTGTTACTGGGCCATGGACAGTAGGGTAGTCTCTGTCTGTGTTAGTGTGTTACAGGGCCATGGACAGTAGGTTAGTCTCTGTCTGTGTTAGTGTGTTACCGGGCCATGGACAGTAGGGTAGTCTCTGTCTGTGTTAGTTTGTTACCGGGCCATGGACAGTAGGGTAGTCTCTGTCTGTGTTAGTGTGTTACCGGGTCATGGCAGGTGGGGTAGTCTCTGTCTGTGTTAGTGTGTTACTGGGCCATGGACAGTAGGGTAGTGTCCTGGCAGAAAGTAGGACTGAGAGCACCAACCTGTTTACACTGAGGTGGAGCCTCTGGGAGCTCAACCCATTAGGGATTCCATTAGAGATCCCATTAGAGATCCCATTAGGGATTCCATTAGAGATCCCATTAGGGATTCCATTAGAGATCCCATTAGAGATCCCATTAGAGATCCCATTAGGGATTCCATTAGAGATCCCATTAGAGATCCCATTAGGGATTCCATTAGAGATCCCATTAGAGATCCCATTAGGGATTCCATTAGAGATCCCATTAGAGATCCCATTAGGGATTCCATTAGAGATCCCATTAGAAGGGTTAAACATTATTGAATCTTTTATGTGGCATCTCAACCAGCCATGATTGGGAGTCCAGTAAGGCGGCGCACAATTGGCCCAGCGTCGTCCGGGTTTGGCCGGAGTAGGCCGTCATTGTTAATAAGAATTTGTTCTTAACTGACTTGCCTAGTTAAATAAAGGTTAAATAAATAAAATAGAGTGTGTGTTTTTGAAAGCTACAGAATGGGTGTGTGGGCCACAGCGCATGTGGTGTGGTAATGCTGTAATAAGTGCGTGTGTTCTCGACTTTTGAAAAGTCCCAAATATCACGCTATTTGTAGGCTCTATCAAAGGAAGAACGATCCCAGAACAGGGGCCATTACTCACATGGTGTCAGTCTTTTTTAATAGGGGACTGAGTGAGATTTGGCTAACCTGGACCCGACTCAGACAATAGCTGATTGATGCTAGCGGCAGTGTCACTCCTGCCTTCGCACTCCCTCTGCGCCCTTCGGTGCTGACAGACTGATAGGCATGCTATTGTTCCACTGCTGAATTGGAGGAAGACAAGCAACCCCCCCCCCCCCCCGTCTCTCTCTCTCTCTCTCTCTCTCTCTCTCTCTCTCTCTGTCTCTCTCTCGTCTCTCGTCTCTCTCTCTCTCTCTCTCTCTCTCTCTCTCTCTGTTCCCTGCCTCACATCCGTCTTCCCCACTCTCGCTCCCTCCATCTCCTGTTCTGTATGTTTCTACCCATAGCAACCGTCAAATTCCTCCATCTGTTGTCTCCTGAGGGGCACAGCGGTCTAAGGCACTACATCTCAGTGCTAGAGGCGATCACTACAGACCCTGGTTTGATTCCAGGCTGTATCACAACCAGCCGGTGATTGGGAGTCCCATTGGGCGACGCACAATTGTCCCAGCGTCGTCCTGGTTACGGTTTGGCCGTTGGTAGGCGTCATTGTAAAATAAGAATTTGTTCTTAACTGACTTGCCTCGTTAAATAAAAAATCTCCATTTCCTGTTCTGTATGTTTCTGCCCATAGCAGCGGTCATATTCCTCCATCTGTTGCTTTCTTCTACTCTATGAATCTCTCTTGTCCGGTGACTGTCCCTCTCGCCATCTGGCAGTCAACCTTTTCACTCCCTTCCCCTCTCTCTCTCTCCATCTCTCCCTCTCCCTCTCTCTCCCTCTCTCCTCCCTCTCTCTCTCTCTCTCTCTCGCTCTCTCTCTCTCTCTCTCTCTCTCTCTCTCTCTCTCTCTCTCTCTCGCTCTCTCTCGCTCTCTCTCTCTCTCTCTCTCGCTCTCTCTCTCTCTCTCTCTCTCTCTCTCTCTCTCTCTCTCTCTCTCATGACCCTCTCCTTCCCCACCTCCCATGGGTCTCTAGGACCACTTGATGAAAAGATGACTAAGAGCTGTGTGAAATCAAAGAAATAGTATCGGTGGTAGTAGCAGTAGCAGTAGTTGTAGTAGCAGCAGCAGTATTAGCAGTAGTAGTTGTAGTAGTAGTAGTAGCAACAGTAGTAGTGGTAGTAGTAGTAGTAGTAGTAGTAGTAGTAGTAGTAGTTGCAATAGTAGCAGTAGTAGTGGTAGTAGTCGTAGTAGCAATAGTAGCAGTAGTTGTGGTAGTAGTAGTAGTAGTAGTAGTAGTAGTAGTAGTAGTAGTAGTAGTAGTAGCAATAGCAGCAGTAGTAGTGGTAGTAGTAGCAGTAGTAGTAGTAGTAGCAATAGTAGCAGTAGTAGTGGTAGTAGTAGCAATAGTAGCAGTAGTAGTGGTAGTAGTAGTAGTAGTAGTAGTAGTAGTAGTAGTAGTAGTAGTAGTAGTAGCAATAGCAGCAGTAGTAGTGGTAGTAGTAGCAGTAGTAGTAGTAGTAGCAATAGTAGCAGTAGTAGTGGTAGTAGTAGCAATAGTAGCAGTAGTAGTGGTAGTAGTAGTAGTAGTAGTAGTAGTAGCGATAGTAATAATATCAGCAGTAGTAGTAGTAGTAGTAGCAGTAGTAGTGGTAGTAGTAGTAGTAGCAGTAGTAGTGGTAGTAGCAGTAGTAGTAGTAGTAGTAGCAGTAGCGATAGTAGTAATAACAACAGTAGTAGTAGTAGTAGTAGTAGTAGCAGTAGTAGCAGTAGTAGTGATAGTAGTATAAGGTGAATGCACCAATTTGTAAGTCGCTCTGGATAAGAGCGTCTGCTAAATGACTTAAATGTAAATGTAAATGTAGTAGCAACAGCAGTAGTGGTAGTAGTAGCAGTAGTAATAGTAGTCGTAGTAGCAGTAGTAGCAGTAGTAGTAGTAGTAGCAGTAGTAGTTGTAGTAGTTGTAGCAACAGTAGTAGTAGTAGTAGTAGCAGTAGTAGTGGTAGTAGTAGCAGTAGTAATAGTAGTAGTAGTAGCAGTAGTAATAGTAGCAGTAGTAGTGGTAACTAATAGTAACTGTAGAAGTAGTAGCAATTCTGCTACTGATATCTTCAAAGAGAAAGTTGTGCTTTAGGACCATGCGGATGCCTCGGATCAGTTGGGTAGGCTGTTTTCCATTTCAGTCGGCTGGATTTAGGACTGCACAGACACCACAGAGAGTGCAGACTGGCTGTGTGAAGACAAAATATATATTCCCAGTGCTGAGCTAGTGGTGTAACTGACATGTTAACTTAGCTAATGATTCATCCCCTCTCGACTGAAGTGAATGAGCTACTAGCAGCTAGTTAGATAGCTAGTAACTACCACAGAAGTTCAGCTCTAGCTAGCTATCTGTCAGGTAGCAATATCTAACAGCTGTTGTGTATATGGAAATATTTTGTAGCCTTTGTTTTGTCCCATTTCAACAGAATGACAATTGATGATGTACCATTGTACCATTAGCAAGGGCTAGCCAAAAGTGTCTAGAGCTAGCCGAAAGCTGCTAGAGCTAGCCGAAAGCTGCTAGAGCTAGCCACAAGTTGCTAGAGCTAGCTAAAAGCTGCTGGAGCCAGACCAAAGCTGCTAGAGCTAGCCACAAGTTGCTAGAGCTAGCCAAAACTTGCTGTAGCTAGCCAAAAGCTGTTGGAGCTAGACAAAAGCTCACTAACTTTAGCTATTTTTTTTTGCCTCAGTCACACTTGAATCAAACGATGAAACCAGCGGCCAATTCTCTGACGTTATATCAGCACATTGTTTATATCAGTCAGTACAGCAATGTAACATTATTGATCTATCAGTTTCCTTATTTACTTTTCCTACTTTTCATACTGACACGGTATGAACAGCTCTGCAGGCTTCACTGTCATGGTGCCCAGTCAGTACACAACACTATGCTCATCCTGTCTTATTACTCCAGTGGCTATACAGTCAGTACACAACACTATGCTCATCCTGTCTTATTACTCCAGTGGCTATACAGTCAGTACACAACACTATGCTCATCCTGTCTTATTACTCCAGTGGCTATACAGTCAGTACACAACACTATGCTCATCCTGTCTTATTACTCCAGTGGCTATACAGTCAGTACACAACACTATGCTCATCCTGTCTTATTACTCCAGTGGCTATACAGTCAGTACACAACACTATGCTCATCCTGTCTTATTACTCCAGTGGCTATACAGTCAGTACACAACACTATGCTCATCCTGTCTTATTACTCCAGTGGCTATACAGTCAGTACACAACACTATGCTCATCCTGTCTTATTACTCCAGTGGCTATACAGTCAGTACACAACACTATGCTCATC
>NC_088420.1:6118845-6150411 GCF_034236695.1 Oncorhynchus nerka
CGATTGGATTAAACGCTAGAAGAGGTTGGCGTTGCTTCATGAGAGAGCAGGAAAGAGAGGTTGCTGAGTTAAAGAGGCTGCTGCGCCCGGTAGATTTTTTTTTAACCCTAAAAATAACTGATGAACTTTTATATAACAACATGCGATGTTTTCCGGTCCGGATTAACCCTTCTCTGGGTCTGGACAAGGACCGCCAGTTGAGTTGTATATCCACTGGTCTGTCTGTAGCATGGTCCATCACATTACTGTAGACTGGATACACTGGTCTGTCTGTAGCATGGTTCATCACATTACTGTAGACTGGATCCACTGGTCTGTCTGTAGCATGGTCCATCACATTACTGTAGACTGGATCCACTGGTCTGCCTGTAGCATGGTTCATCACATTACTGTAGGCTGAATCCACTGGTCTGTCTGTAGCATGGTCCATGACATTACTGTAGACTGGATCCACTGGTCTGTCTGTAGCATGGTCCATGACATTACTGTAGACTGGATCCACTGGTCTGTCTGTAGCATGGTCCATGACATTACTGTAGACTGGATCCACTGGTCTGTCTGTAGCATGGTCCATGACATTACTGTAGACTGGATCCACTGGTCTGTCTGTAGCATGGTCCATCACATTACTGTAGACTGGATCCACTGGTCTGTCTGTAGCATGGTCCATCACATTACTGTAGACTGGATCCACTGGTCTGTCTGTAGCATGGTCCATCACATTACTGTAGACTGGATCCACTGGTCTGTCTGTAGCATGGTCCATCACATTACTGTAGACTGGATCCACTGGTCTGTCTGTAGCATGGTCCATCACATTACTGTAGACTGGATCCACTGGTCTGTCTGTAGCATGGTCCATCACATTACTGTAGACTGGATCCACTGGTCTGTCTGTAGCATGGTCCATCACCTTACTGTAGACTGAATCCACTGGTCTGTCTGTAGCATGGTCCATGACATTACTGTAGACTGGATCCACTGGTCTGTCTGTAGCATGGTCCATCACATTACTGTAGACTGGATCCACTGGTCTGTCTGTAGCATGGTCCATCACCTTACTGTAGACTGAATCCACTGGTCTGTCTGTAGCATGGTCCATGACATTACTGTAGACTGGATCCACTGGTCTGTCTGTAGCATGGTCCATGACATTACTGTAGACTGGATCCACTGGTCTGTCTGTAGCATGGTCCATCACATTACTGTAGACTGGATCCACTGGTCTGTCTGTAGCATGGTCCATGACATTACTGTAGACTGGATCCACTGGTCTGTCTGTAGCATGGTCCATGACATTACTGTAGACTGGATCCACTGGTCTGTCATTGTCCATGTGTAAAAAACTTGTAGACTGGATCCACTGGTCTGTCAGCATGGTCCATCACATTACTGTAGACTGGATCCACTGGTCTGTCTGTAGCATGGTCCATCACATTACTGTAGACTGGATCCACTGGTCTGTCTGTAGCATGGTCCATCCATTACTGTAGACTGGACATTACATGTAGACTGGATCCACTGGTCTGTCTGTAGCATGGTCCATGACATTGTGAAGACTGAAATAATGCTGTGACATTACTGTAGACTGGATCCACTGGTCTGTCACATGGCAACATTACTGTAGACTGGATCCATGGTCTGTCTGTAGCATGGTCCATGACATTCCACTAGACTGGATCCACTGGTCTGTATATGCATGGTCCATCACATTACTGTAGACCGGATCCACTGGTCTGTCTGTAGCATGGTCCATCACATTTAGACTGGATCCACTGGTTGTCATAGCATGGTCCATCACATTACTGTAGACTGATCCACTGGTCTGTCTGTAGCATGGTCCATCACCTTACTGTAGACTGAATCCACTGGTCTGTCTGTAGTATGGTCCATGACATTACTGTAGACTGGATCCACTGGTCTGTCTGTAGCATGGTCCATGACATTACTGTAGACTGGATCCACTGGTCTGTCTCATTGTGTGTAAAAAAACGTTTTTTTTTACGTTTGCAGTTTCAGATGTGAAATTTTCCCGTATTAAATTCACATGTTAACGCCACATATTTTCACCTCACGTGTGATTTACGTAAATCCAATTTGCTGTATCATATTGTAAGAAAACGCCACTTGTGAAGTTGAAATAATGCTGTTCTCCTCACATGGCAAAACAACATGTTAACATGTTGCGCTAGTGGTGATTCCACTGATGGAATTATATGATGACATCTAGTTAACACAAATGCGGGACAAGGTCAATATTTTGGATCATGTTCACATAGTTCTGCTGTATGAAAGTCTGTTAAAGGTCTGTTAAAGGTTAAAGGTTAAAGGTTCTGCTGTATGAAAGTCTGTTAAAGGTCTGTTAAAGGTTAAAGGTTCTGCTGTATGAAAGTCTGTTAAAGGTCTGTTAAAGGTTAAAGGTTAAAGGTTCTGCTGTATGAAAGTCTGTTAAAGGTCTGTTAAAGGTTAAAGGTTAAAGGTTCTGCTGTATGAAAGTCTGTTAAAGGTCTGTTAAAGGTTAAAGGTTAAAGGTTCTGCTGTATGAAAGTCTGTTATTAAAGGGTCCTTACATGTATTTTTGGACTAATAAATTAAAATATTCCCATTGATTCTTGAAAAAATATAACTTATAAATGCCTCATGAGCTTAGTTTTACTGTGGTACCTCATCAGAACCCAAAATATAGGCTTGTTTTACTGGTTTAACAAAGTAAAATGTAAAGAAAACACTGTATAACCTAAAAACATGGTTAAAACTATACTTTTGATATCATGGTTTTAAACACATTTAATAGTTATAGTGTTTTTACATGGTGCAATTCTCTAGAGAGTGAGTTACGTTTAGAAACCAAACTTATGAAGTCAAGAACAAAATTCTTAGTTGTAAACAAAATATTGAAAGAAAATAATTTTGAAAATGAATTGTTAATGGATTGCGCCAAAACATGTATGTAAAAAATATAATGTTTTATGACAATGCGATTAAATAAAATGCCTCCTCCCTCTTTCCTGCAATGCTTATGTTATCCTGGCCTTTGACACATTTGTTCCAGTAACATTTCAACCTGGACCTCACTGCTGTTTTGCCTCTGAAGCTAAGCAGGGTTGGTCTGTGGATGGGAGACCAGATGTTGCTGGAAGTGGAGAACGTAAATGTATTTTTCACTTGTGATTTTTTTCAATGTGATTTTGGTAAGGGAATGTCTGCCATGTAGGAGGGAAAGAGGGAGGATAGGGGGAGTGAGAGAGAGAGAGAAAGCCCGCAAAATGAGGTAGAGAGAGAGAGCCCGCAAAATGAGGTAGAGAGAGAGAGAGCCCGCAAAATGAGGTAGAGAGAGAGCCCGCAAAATGAGGTAGAGAGAGAGAGAGCCTGCAAAATGAGGTAGAGAGAGAGAGCCTGCAAAATGAGGTAGAGAGAGAGCCCTCAAAATGAGGTAGAGAGAGAGAGCCCGCAAAATGAGGTAGAGAGAGAGCCCGCAAAATGAGGTAGAAAGAGAGAGAGAGAGCCCGCAAAATGAGGTAGAGAGAGAGAGCCCGCAAAATGAGGTAGAGAGAGAGAGAGCCCGCAAAATGAGGTAGAGAGAGAGCCCGCAAAATGAGGTGGAGAGAGAGAGCCCGCAAAATGAGGTAGAGAGAGAGAGCCCACAAAATGAGGTGGAAACTGAGCTGCACTTCCTAACCTCCTGTCAAATGACTGACCATATTAGAGAGACATATTTCCCTCAGATTACACAGACCCACAAATAATTAAAAATCAATACCAATTTTGATAAACTCCCTTATCTTCTGGGTGGAATACCACAGTGTGCCATCACAGCAGCAAGAATTGTGACCTGTTGCCGCAAGAAAAGGTAACCAGTGAAGAACAAACATCAGTGTAAATACAACCCATATGTTTATTTATTTTCCCTTTTGTACTTGAACTATTTGCACATCGTTACGATACTATATAGAGACGTAATATATTTTTTATTTTACCTTTATTTTACTAGGCAAGTCAGTTAAAGAACAAATTCTTATTTTCAATGACGGCCTAGGAACAGTGGGTTAACTGCCTGTTCAAGGGCAGAATGACAGATTTTGTACCTTGTCAACTCGGGGATTTGAACTTGCAACCTTTCGGTTACTAGTCCAATGCTCTAACCACTAGGCTACCCTGCCGCCCCAAATATAACATTTGAAATGTCTTTATTCTTTTGGAACTTCTGTGATGGGAATGTTTACTGTTCATTTGTGTTGTTTATTTCACTTATGTTTATTATCTACTTGATTATCTACACTTGGGTCTAAGGCACTGCATCTCAGTGCTAGAGGTGTCACTATAGACACCCTGGTTCGAATCCGGGCTGTATCACAACCAGCTCCGTTTGGGAGTCCCATATTCCAGTGCACAATTGGCCCAGCGTTGTCTGGGGTTTGACCGGTGTAGGCCGTCATTGTGAATAAGAATTTGTGCTTAACTGGGTTAATAAATAAAAAGTTTTTTTAAATACTTCACTTGCTTTGGCAATGTTAACATGTGTTTCCTCTGCCAATAAAGCCCTTGAATTGAATTGAGAGAGAGTAGAGAGTGGGAGAGAGGGGAGAGAGAGCCGAGAGAGATAGAGAGAGGGGAGAGGTGAGAGAGAAGAGTGAGAGAGGGTAGAGAGGGAGGGGAGAGAGAGCAGAGTTCCCAAGTCTCTCATGAACCTCCAGTCCAGTTCTGGCTTTTGTCTCCTTCCATTCATGGAGGAGGTGTCCTCTTCTCTTCCAAGTCTTTTGATTTGTCGTTTGCTGCCCAGAGAAAGAATTCAAGTCTGGCGAATGCTCTTTGTGGAAAGAGACTAGTATGAATGCCGTAGTGGGAGAGGGAATGAGCCGAGCATGCAGTCATTCTGGTAGTGGGAGAGGGCATGAGCCGAGCATGCAGTCATTCTGGTAGTGGGAGAGGGCATGAGCCGAGCATGCAGTCATTCTGGTAGTGGGAGAGGGCATGAGCCGAGCATGCAGTCATTCTGGTAGTGGGAGAGGGAATGAGCCGAGCATGCAGTCATTCTGGTAGTGGGAGAGAGCATGAGCCGAGCATGCAGTCATTCTGGTAGTGGGAGAGGGCTTGAGCCGAGCATGCAGTCATTCTGGTAGTGGGAGAGGGAATGAGCCGAGCATGCAGTCATTCTGGTAGTGGGAGAGGGCTTGAGCCGAGCATGCAGTCATTCTGGTAGTGGGAGAGGGCTTGAGCCGAGCATGCAGTCATTCTGGTAGTGGGAGAGGGAATGAGCCGAGCATGCAGTCATTCTGGTAGTGGGAGAGGGCTTGAGCCGAGCATGCAGTCATTCTGGTAGTGGGAGAGGGCATGAGCCGAGCATGCAGTCATTCTGGGACCCATTCATATTTACAGTACAAGTGTCAAACACAAAGTATGATTTACAAAAATGTTCACATGATTATAAGTATTGTTAATTCTTATTTACGATGACGGCCTACCAGAAGACAAAAGGCCTACTGTGGGGACGGGGGCTGTGATTAAAAATAATTAGCATGACAACACAGCATGGGAGCAACACAACATGACAGCAATATGGTAGCAACACAACATGACAGCAGCACAACATGATTGAGTCTTTGGGGAAGAGGTGGATTATATATAATGCATAACCCTAACACAGCAACCCCAACCCCAACCCCACACCCTAACCCTGGTCCCAACCCAACCCTAACCCTAATCCCAACATGATAACCCCAGTCCAACCCTAACCCTAATCCCAACCCCAACCCCAACCCTAACCCTAACCCAATCCCAACCCTAACCCCAACCCCAACCCTAACCCTAACCCCAACCCCAACCTAACCCTAATCCCAACCCTAACCCCAACCCAACCCTAACCCTAACCCTAATCCCAACCCTAACCCCAACCCCAACCCTAACCCTAACCCTAAATCGATGTTTAATAACCCTAACCCTAACCCCAACCCCAACCCTAACCCTAACCCTACATCAATGTTTAACAACATTTGCGACTGAGGGAGAGGAAGTGTCTGAGAGTTAAAGTTGACCTGTCACAAACAAAAAAATAATGATATTGAAAGCAAAACACTAACCCTAACCCTAACCCCTAACCCTAACCCTAACCCCTAACCCTAACCCTAACCCTAACCCTAACCCCAACCCTAACCCTAACCCAGTATTGATAGCAAAACAAAATATTACAATGAAATATTTTTGTAAAGCGAGAGAACAAATGAATTGGAAATGGATTCCCCTCCCCCTGCAAAAAAACATGTAAAAACAAATGAACGACAATTACATTTTTATAAAAATAACATTCAAATGAAAAAAAATTAAAATAATCCCTCCTCCCTCTTTCCTGAAATGTCCCTTGTCTTTGCTGATGTCTGTCCTAGGCCTTTGCCTGTGTCTGTCCTAGGCCTTTGCCTGTGTCTGTCCTAGGCCTTTGCCTGTGTCTGTCCTAGGCCTTTGCCTGTGTCTATCCTAGGCCTTTGCATGTGTCTGTCCTAGGCCTTTGCCTGTGTCTGTCCTAGGCCTTTGCCTGTGTCTGTCCTAGGCCTTTGCCTGTGTCTGTCCTAGGCCTTTGCCTGTGTCTATCCTAGGCCTTTGCCTGTGTCTGTCCTAGGCCTTTGCTGATGTCTGTCCTAGGCCTTTGCCTGTGTCTGTCCTAGGCCTTTGCCTGTGTCTGTCCTAGGCCTTTGCCTGTGTCTGTCCTAGGCCTTTGCTGATGTCTGTCCTAGGCCTTTGCTGATGTCTGTCCTAGGCCTTTGCCTGTGTCTGTCCTAGGCCTTTGCCTGTGTCTGTCCTAGGCCTTTGCCTGTGTCTGTCCTAGGCCTTTGCTGATGTCTGTCCTAGGCCTTTGCCTGTGTCTGTCCTAGGCCTTTGCCTGTGTCTGTCCTAGGCCGTTGCCTGTGTCTGTCCTAGGCCTTTGCCTGTGTCTGTCCTAGGCCTTTGCCTGTGTCTGTCCTAGGCCTTTGCCTGTGTCTATCCTAGGCCTTTGCCTGTGTCTGTCCTAGGCCTTTGCCTGTGTCTGTCCTAGGCCTTTGCTGATGTCTGTCCTAGGCCTTTGCCTGTGTCTGTCCTAGGCCTTTGCCTGTGTCTGTCCTAGGCCTTTGCCTGTGTCTGTCCTAGGCCTTTGCTGATGTCTGTCCTAGGCCTTTGCCTGTGTCTGTCCTAGGCCTTTGCCTGTGTCTGTCCTAGGCCTTTGCCTGTGTCTGTCCTAGGCCTTTGCCTGTGTCTATCCTAGGCCTTTGCCTGTGTCTGTCCTAGGCCTTTGCTGATGTCTGTCCTAGGCCTTTGCCTGTGTCTGTCCTAGGCCTTTGCCTGTGTCTGTCCTAGGCCTTTGCCTGTGTCTGTCCTAGGCCTTTGCCTGTGTCTGTCCTAGGCCTTTGCTGATGTCTGTCCTAGGCCTTTGCTGATGTCTGTCCTAGGCCTTTGCCTGTGTCTGTCCTAGGCCTTTGCCTGTGTCTGTCCTAGGCCTTTGCCTGTGTCTGTCCTAGGCCTTTGCTGATGTCTGTCCTAGGCCTTTGCCTGTGTCTGTCCTAGGCCTTTGCCTGTGTCTGTCCTAGGCCGTTGCCTGTGTCTGTCCTAGGCCTTTGCCTGTGTCTGTCCTAGGCCTTTGCCTGTGTCTGTCCTAGGCCTTTGCCTGTGTCTATCCTAGGCCTTTGCCTGTGTCTGTCCTAGGCCTTTGCTGATGTCTGTCCTAGGCCATTGCCTGTGTCTGTCCTAGGCCTTTGCCTGTGTCTGTCCTAGGCCTTTGCCTGTGTCTGTCCTAGGCCTTTGCTGATGTCTGTCCTAGGCCTTTGCCTGTGTCTGTCCTAGGCCTTTGCCTGTGTCTGTCCTAGGCCTTTGCTGATGTCTATCCTAGGCGTTTGCCTGTGTCTGTCCTAGGCCTTTGCCTGTGTCTGTCCTAGGCCTTTGCTGATGTCTGTCCTAGGCCTTTGCCTGTGTCTGTCCTTGGCCTTTGCCTGTGTCTGTCCTAGGCCTTTGCCTGTGTCTGTCCTAGGCCTTTGCCTGTGTCTGTCCTAGGCCTTTGCCTGTGTCTGTCCTAGGCCTTTGCCTGTGTCTGTCCTAGGCCTTTGCTGATGTCTGTCCTAGGCCTTTGCCTGTGTCTGTCCTAGGCCTTTGTCTGTGTCTGTCCTAGGCCTTTGCCTGTGTCTGTCCTAGGCTTTGCCTGTGTCTGTCCTAGGCCTTTGCCTGTGTCTGTCCTAGGCCTTTGCCTGTGTCTATCCTAGGCCTTTGCCTGTGTCTGTCCTAGGCCTTTGCCTGTGTCTGTCCTAGGCCTTTGCCTGTGTCTGTCCTAGGCCTTTGCCTGTGTCAGTCCTAGGCCTTTGCCTGTGTCTGTCCTAGGCCTTTAACTGTGTCTGTCCTAGGCCTTTGCCTGTGTCTGTCCTTGGCCTTTGCCTGTGTCTGTTAGGCCCTGTGTCTGTCCTAGGCCTTTGCCTGTGTCTGTCCTAGGCCTTTGCCTGTGTCTGTCCTTGGCCTTTGCCTGTGTCTGTCCTAGGCCTTTGCCTGTGTCTGTCCTAGGCCTTTGCCTGTGTCTGTCCTAGGCCTTTGCCTGTGTCTGTCCTAGGCCTTTGCCTGTGTCTGTCCTAGGCCTTTGCCTGTGTCTGTCCTAGGCCTTTGCCTGTGTCTGTCCTAGGCCTTTGCCTGTGTCTGTCCTAGGCCTTTGCCTGTGTCTGTCCTAGGCCTTTGCCTGTCTGTCCTAGGCCTTTGCCTGTGTCTGTCCTGGCCTTTGCCTGATGTCTGTCCTAGGCCTTTGCCTGTGTCTGTCCTAGGCCTTTGCCTGTGTCTGTCCTAGGCCTTTGCCTGTGTCTGTCCTAGGCCTTTGCTGATGTCTGTCCTAGGCCTTTGCCTGTGTCTGTCCTAGGCCTTTGCCTGTGTCTGTCCTAGGCCTTTGCTGATGTCTGTCCTAGGCCTTTGCCTGTGTCTGTCCTAGGCCTTTGCCTGTGTCTGTCCTAGGCCTTTGCTGATGTCTATCCTAGGCCTTTGCCTGTGTCTGTCCTAGGCCTTTGCCTGTGTCTGTCCTAGGCCTTTGCTGATGTCTGTCCTAGGCCTTTGCCTGTGTTTGTCGTTGGCCTTTGCTGATGTCTGTCCTAGGCCTTTGCCTGTGTCTGTCCTAGGCCTTTGCCTGTGTCTGTCCTAGGCCTTTGCCTGTGTCTGTCTTAGGCCTTTGCCTGTGTCTGTCCTAGGCCTTTGCCTGTGTCTGTCCTAGGCCTTTGCCTGTGTCTGTCATAGGCCTTTGCCTGTGTCTATCCTAGGCCTTTGCCTGTGTCTGTCCTAGGCCTTTGCCTGTGTCTGTCCTAGGCCTTTGCCTGTGTCTGTCCTAGGCCTTTGCTGATGTCTGTCCTAGGCCTTTGCCTGTGTCTGTCCTTGGCCTTTGCTGATGTCTGTCCTAGGCCTTTGCTGATGTCTGTCCTAGGCCTTTGCTGATGTCTATCCTAGGCCTTTGCCTGTGTCTGTCCTAGGCCTTTGCCTATGTCTGTCCTAGGCCTTTGCTGATGTCTGTCCTAGGCCTTTGCCTGTGTCTGTCCTAGGCCTTTGCCTGTGTCCGTCCTAGGCCTTTGCCTGTGTCTGTCCTAGGCCTTTGCCTGTGTCTGTCCTAGGCCTTTGCCTGTGTCTGTCCTAGGCCTTTGCCTGTGTCTATCCTAGGCCTTTGCCTGTGTCTGTCCTAGGCCTTTGCCTGTGTCTGTCCTAGGCCTTTGCTTATGTCTGTCCTAGGCCTTTGCCTGTGTCTGTCCTAGGCCTTTGCCTGTGTCTGTCCTAGGCCTTTGCCTGTGTCTGTCCTAGGCCTTTGCTGATGTCTGTCCTAGGCCTTTGCCTGTGTCTGTCCTAGGCCTTTGCCTGTGTCTGTCCTAGGCCTTTGCCTGTGTCTGTCCTAGGCCTTTGCTGATGTCTGTCCTAGGCCTTTGCCTGTGTCTGTCCTAGGCCTTTGCCTGTGTCTGTCCTAGGCCTTTGCTGATGTCTATCCTAGGCCTTTGCCTGTGTCTGTCCTAGGCCTTTGCTGATGTCTGTCCTAGGCCTTTGCCTGTGTCTGTCCTTGGCCTTTGCTGATGTCTGTCCTAGGCCTTTGCCTGTGTCTGTCCTAGGCCTTTGCCTGTGTCTGTCCTAGGCCTTTGCCTGTGTCTGTCCTAGGCCTTTGCCTGTGTCTGTCCTAGGCCTTTGCCTGTGTCTGTCCTAGGCCTTTGCCTGTGTCTATCCTAGGCCTTTGCCTGTGTCTGTCCTAGGCCTTTGCCTGTGTCTGTCCTAGGCCTTTGCCTGTGTCTGTCCTAGGCCTTTGCTGATGTCTGTCCTAGGCCTTTGCCTGTGTCTGTCCTAGGCCTTTGCCTGTGTCTATCCTAGGCCTTTGCCTGTGTCTGTCCTTGGCCTTTGCTGATGTCTGTCCCAGGCCTTTGCCTGTGTCTTTCCTAGGCCTTTGCCTGTGTCTGTCCTTGGCCTTTGCTGATGTCTGTCCCAGGCCTTTGCCTGTGTCTGTCCTAGGCCTTTGCTTTCCCTGTGTTTTTTCCAGTTTGCCAGCTTTGCCACGTTGTTTCCAGCCTGGACCTCAGTGCTTCTTGTCCTCTGCAGCTCAGCAGGGTTGATCCTGGTTAGTCCTGAATAGGAGACTAGATGTAGCTGGAAAAAGAAACGTGTTAAAGAAAGACACCTGAAAAATTCGGCAAAACGAATCAGTTTTCGTTCACACATGTTACCCGAAAAACACGTTGTTTTTTTTTTCTTCTTTTTCCAAGTTTTTTTTTCATGTGATTTTGTTGTAAGGAAATGACTGCCCTGGTTCCATAGCAGTACTAATGATGGATTTCGTTCCACTGACACTATTCCCTATATAGTGCACTACTTTAGACCCATATCGGTTGAGTAGCAATGGGGGAAAAAGTACTCAATGGTCATACTTGAGTAAAAACAAAGATACGTTAATAGAAAATGACTCAAGTCAAAGTCAAAGTCAAAGTCAAAGTCACCCAGTAAAATACTACTTGAGTAAAAGTCTAAAAGTTTTGGGTTTTAAATATACTTAAGTATCAAAAGTTAAAGTTCAAGTATAAATCATTTAATATTTCTTATATTAATTAAATGAGACGGTACCATTTTCTTGAATGTTTTAATTCACAGATAGCCAGTTGCACACTCCAACACTCAGACATTATTTACGAATAAAGCATTTGTGTTTAGTGAGTCCTCCAGATCAGAGGCAGTAGGGATGACCAGGGATGTTCTCTGTTTAGTGAGTCCTCCAGATCAGAGACAGTAGTGATGACCAGGGATGTTCTCTGTTTAGTGAGTCCTCCAGATCAGAGGCAGTAGTGATGACCAGGGATGTTCAAATCAAATCAAATCAAATCAAATTTATTTATATAGCCCTTCGTACATCAGCTGATATCTCAAAGTGCTGTACAGAAACCCAGCCTAAAACCCCAAACAGCAAACAATGCAGGTGTAAAAGCACGGGTGTAAAATGTTCTCTGTTTAGTGAGTCCTCCAGATCAGAGGCAGTAGTGATGACCAGGGATGTTCTCTGTTTAGTGAGTCCTCCAGATCAGAGACAGTAGGGATGACCAGGGATGTTCTCTGTTTAGTGAGTCCTCCAGATCAGAGGCAGTAGTGATGACCAGGGATGTTCTCTGTTTAGTGAGTCCTCCAGATCAGAGGCAGTAGGGATGACCAGGGATGTTCTCTGTTTAATGAGTCCTCCAGATCAGAGGCAGTAGTGATGACCAGGGATGTTCTCTGTTTAGTGAGTCCTCCAGATCAGAGGCAGTAGGGATGACCAGGGTTGTTCTCGGTTTAGTGAGTCCTCCAGATCAGAGACAGTAGTGATGACCAGGGATGTTCTCTGTTTAGTGAGTCCACCAGATTCCGCTGTTGGTATTGTCTGATAGAGTTGAATCCATGTATTCCTTCTAGTGTTTTCTATGAGTAGTTGGCACTATGATTAGGGTTTCTCGTGTAAAGGGAAACACAGGTAAAAACAACTGGGTTAAAACTGATATTTTGAGCAGAATTTTCTAATTCCAGTTAGAAACTCCAGTTACCAGAAACAATGAAAAACAAATAGGAACCAATTATGGATGGAAGGGGTGTTGGTTTCAGTAGGAGGCAGTAACAGTGGGAATGTGTGTGTATGTTAAGATTAAGAAAAATAGATTGTACACAAGGTCCAATCAAATGTTGACTTCCTCTTTTAACCCAACCCCTCTGAAAGACACACATCCAGCTTCTGGAAAGGTGCGGGGTGCTGCCACACTGGCCACCCGGGGAGCTGCTGTTCTGGGAGTTTAAGTGCCTTGCTCAAGGGCTCAATGGCAGGCAATGGCATCTGGGATTTTGCTGGCTCTCTTCTCTTAACCGCTGGTGTGTGTGTGTGTGTGTGTGTGTGTGTGTGTGTGTGTGTGTGTGTGTGTGTGTGTGTGTGTGTGTGTGTGTGTGCAGGGGGAGAGGTTCCAGATGTGGAGTGGGCAACCTGCCTGTTGGGACCAAACACAGGAACTTCTCCTGACAGCAGAGATTAATCAAAGCCCAGGGAATCTCTCCACGTAATACAGAGGGAACAAGTGTGGGGGAGGTGGAGGACAGAGAAAGACAGAGGTGAGAGGGGTTTATGGTGAGAGAAAGAGAGAGATGGTGAGAGAGAAAAGGGGGGGGGGGATAATTAGGAAGAGAGCGAAAGGGTGAGAAAAAAAAGAGAGGGGAGAGAGGGTGGGTGAGAGGTGAGAGAGAAGAGAGGGAGAGGCTTCCAAACCTTCCATAACAAAACCATCACCTACAGAGAGATGAACCTGGAGAAGAGTCCCCTAAGCAAGCTGGTCCTGGGGCTTTGTTCACAAACACAAACACACCCCACAGAGCCCCAGGACAGCAACACAATTAGACCCAACCAAATCATGAGAAAACAAAAAGATAATTGCTTGACACATTGGAAAGAATTAACAAAAAAACAGAGCAAACGAATGCTATTTGGCCCTAAACAGAGAGTACATAGTGGCAGAATACCTGACCACTGTGACTGACCCAAACTTAAGGAAAGCTTTGACTATGTACAGACTCAGTGAGCATAGCCTTGGTATTGAGAAAGGCCGCCGTAGGCAGACATGGCTCTCAAGAGAAGACAGGCTATGTGCAAACTGCCCACAAAATGAGGTGGAAACTGAGCTGCACTTCCTAACCTCCTGCCCAATGTATGACCATATTAGAGAGACATATTTCCCTCAGATTACACAGACCCACAAAGAATTAGAAAACAAACACGATTTTGAAAAACTCCCATATCTACAGGGTGACATCACAGTGTGCCATCACAGCAGCAATATTTGTGACCTGTTGCCACAAGAAAAGGACAATCAGTGAAGAACAAACACCATTGTAAAAACAACCCATATTTATGCTTATTTATTTTCCCTTTTGTACATTAACCATTTGTACATTGTTACAACACTATATACTTAATATGACATTTGAAATGTCTTTATTCTTTTGGGACCTCTGTGAGTGTAATGTTTACTGTTCATTTTTATTGTTTATTTCACTTTTGTATATTATCTATCTCACTTGCTTTGGCAATGTTAACACATGTTTCCCATACCAATAAAGCCCCTTGAATTGATTTGAGAGAGGAGCGAGGTAGGGGGAGAGTTGTGAGAGGGGAGAGGTGAGAGAGAAGAGAGAGATGTGAGAGAGAGAGAGAAGAGAGAGAGGGAGAGGTGAGAGAGAAGAGGGGAGAGAGAGAGATAGAGAGAGAGGGAGGGGGAGAGGTGAAAGAGAAGAGAGAGAGAGGGTATAGAGGGAGGTGAGAGAGAGGAGAGAGTGAGAGAGAAGAGAGAGAGAGGGTAGCGAGGGAGGGGAGAGAGAAAGAGGAGAGAGAGAGAGGGTATAGAGGGAGGTGAGAGAGAGGAGAGAGTGAGAGAGAAGAGAGAGAGAGGGTAGCGAGGGAGGGGAGAGAGAAAGAGGAGAGAGTGAGAGATAGGGGAGAGTGGGAGGGGTGAGAGAGAAGAGAGAGTGAGAGAGGGTAGAGAGGGAGGGGAGAGCGAGAGTTCCCAAGTCTCTCATGAACCTCCAGTCCAGTTCTGGCTTTTGTCTCCTTCCATTCATGGAGGAGGTGTCCTCTTCTCTTCCAAGTCTTTTGATTTGTCGTTTGCTGCCCAGAGAAAGAATTCAAGTCTGGCGAATGCTCTTTGTGGAAAGAGACTAGTATGAATGCCTTAGTGGGAGAGGGAATGAGCCGAGCATGCAGTCATTCTGGGACCCATACAGTGCAAGTGTCCCAAGACAAAGTATAATTTACAAAAAATGTTTGCATGATTATAAATCAGCGAGTATACCCTGATCAATCAGCGAGTATACCCTGATCAATCAGCGAGTATACCCTGATCAATCAGCGAGTATACCCTGATCAATCAGCGTGTATACCCTGATCAATCAGTGAGTATACCCTGATAAATCAGCGAGTATACCCTGATCAATCAGCGAGTATACCCTGATCAATCAGCGAGTATACCCTGATCAATCAGCGAGTATACCCTGATCAATCAGCGAGTATACCCTGATCAATCAGCGTGTATACCCTGATCAATCAGCGAGTATACCCTGATCAATCAGCGAGTATACCCTGATCAATCAGTTTAGTATACCCTGATCAATCAGCGAGTATACCCTGATCAATCAGCGAGTATACCCTGATCAATCAGCGTGTATACCCTGATCAATCATACCCTGATCAATCAGTATACCCTGATCAATCAGCGAGTATACCCTGATCTATCAGCGAGTATACCCTGATCAATCAGCGAGTATACCCTGATCAATCAGCGAGTATACCCTGATCAATCAGCGTGTATACCCTGATCAATCAGCGAGTATACCCTGATCAATCAGCGAGTATACCCTGATCAATCAGCGAGTATACCCTGATCAATCAGCGAGTATACCCTGATCAATCAGCGTGTATACCCTGATCAATCAGCGTGTAAAACAATAACGAAGTCTCTAATGAAGGTTTATTACGGGTGTGAAGTGCTCCTGGCCTGTGGAACTTCACAAGACCTTGTCAGGACCAATCCAGATAGGTTTTGGGCTATTCAAGGAAAAAGAACCACAGACTTTGTCATAATCTTGCAGGGTTGGGTGCAATTTTAAGATGGACCGGAGAGCACTGACCATAGCAAGTTGGTCATTACTCACAGGCATATGTCTTGGCAGACCTAAGGGTCCTCGGGCTGCCTCGTCTTTACTGGTATGATTCTTTATTGGTATGATTATTTACTGGTATGATTCTTTACTGGTATGATTCTTTACTGGTATGATTCTTTATTGGTATGATTCTTTACTGGTATGATTCTTTACTGGTATGATTCTTTACTGGTATGATTCTTTACTGGTATGATTCTTTATTGGTATGATTCTTTACTGGTATGATTATTTACTGGTATGATTCTTTACTGGTATGATTATTTACTGGTATGACTCTTTACTGGTATGATTCTTTATTGGTATGATTCTTTACTGGTATGATTCTTTACTGGTATGATTATTTACTGGTATGATTCTTTACTGGTAGGATTACATTTACATTTACATTTAAGTCATTTAGCAGACGCTCTTATCCAGAGCGACTTACAAATTGGTGCGTTTACAATAGTGCATCTAAATCTAGTAAGGGGGGTGAGAAGGATTACTTTATCCTATCCTAGGTATTCCTGAAAGAGGTGGGGTTTCAGGTGTCTCCGGAAGGTGGTGATTGACTCCGCTGTCCTGGCGTCGTGAGGGAGTTTGTTCCACCATTGGGGGGCCAGAGCAGCGAACAGTTTTGACTGGGCTGCGCGGGAACTATACTTCCTCAGTGGT
This sequence comes from Oncorhynchus nerka, assembly GCF_034236695.1. Classification (NCBI taxonomy): domain Eukaryota; kingdom Metazoa; phylum Chordata; class Actinopteri; order Salmoniformes; family Salmonidae; genus Oncorhynchus; species Oncorhynchus nerka. The sequence goes on from NC_088420.1 coordinate 6,134,668, forward strand.
AGGGAGGCGAGCAGGCCAGAGGTGGATGAACGCAGTGCCCTTGTTTGGGTGTAGGGCCTGATCAGAGCCTGGAGGTACTGAGGTGCCGTTCCCCTCACAGCTCCGTAGGCAAGCACCATGGTCTTGTAGCGGATGCGAGCTTCAACTGGAAGCCAGTGGAGAGAGCGGAGGAGCGGGGTGACGTGAGAGAACTTGGGAAGGTTGAACACCAGACGGGCTGCGGCGTTCTGGATGAGTTGTAGGGGTTTAATGGCACAGGCAGGGAGCCCAGCCAACAGCGAGTTGCAGTAATCCAGACGGGAGATGACAAGTGCCTGGATTAGGACCTGCGCCGCTTCCTGTGTGAGGCAGGGTCGTACTCTGCGGATGTTGTAGAGCATGAACCTACAGGAACGGGCCACCGCCTTGATGTTAGTTGAGAACGACAGGGTGTTGTCCAGGATCACACCAAGGTTCTTAGCGCTCTGGGAGGAGGACACAATGGAGTTGTCAACCGTGATGGCGAGATCATGGAACGGGCAGTCCTTCCCCGGGAGGAAGAGCAGCTCCGTCTTGCCGAGGTTTAGCTTGAGGTGGTGATCCGTCATCCACACTGATATGTCTGCCAGACATGCAGAGATGCGATTCGCCACCTGGTCATCAGAAGGGGGAAAGGAGAAGATTAATTGTGTGTCGTCTGCATAGCAATGATAGGAGAGACCATGTGAGGTTATGACAGAGCCAAGTGACTTGGTGTATAGCGAGAATAGGAGAGGGCCTAGAACAGAGCCCTGGGGGACACCAGTGGTGAGAGCACATGGTGAGGAGACGGATTCTCGCCACGCCACCTGGTAGGAGCGACCTGTCAGGTAGTAATCCTGCGTGGGCCGCGCCAGAGATGCCCAACTCGGAGAGGGTGGAGAGGAGGATCTGATGGTTCACAGTATCGAAGGCAGCCGATAGGTCTAGAAGCATGAGAGCAGAGGAGAGAGAGTTAGCTTTAGCAGTGCGGAGCGCCTCCGTGATACAGAGAAGAGCAGTCTCAGTTGAATGACTAGTCTTGAAACCTGACTGATTTGGATCAAGAAGGTCATTCTGAGAGAGATAGCGGGAGAGCTGGCCAAGGACGGCACGTTCAAGAATTTTGGAGAGAAAAGAAAGAAGGGATACTGGTCTGTAGTTGTTGACATCGGAGGGATCGAGTGTAGGTTTTTTCAGAAGGGGTGCAACTCTCGCTCTCTTGAAGACGGAAGGGACGTAGCCAGCGGTCAGGGATGAGTTGATGAGCGAGGTGAGGTAAGGGAGAAGGTCTCTGGAAATGGTCTGGAGAAGAGAGGAGGGGATAGGGTCAAGCGGGCAGGTTGTTGGGCGGCCGGCCGTCACAAGACGCGAGATTTCATCTGGAGAGAGAGGGGAGAAAGAGGTCAGAGCACAGGGTAGGGCAGTGTGAGCAGAACCAGCGGTGTCGTTTGACTTAGCAAACGAGGATCGGATGTCGTCGACCTTCTTTTCAAAATGGTTGACGAAGTCATCTGCAGAGAGGGAGGAGGGGGAGGGGGAGGAGGATTCAGGAGGGAGGAGAAGGTGGCAAAAAGCTTCCTAGGGTTAGAGGCAGATGCTTGGAATTTAGAGTGGTAGAAAGTGGCTTTAGCAGCAGAGACAGAAGAGGAAAATGTAGAGAGGAGGGAGTGAAAGGATGCCAGGTCCGCAGGGAGGCGGTTTTCCTCCATTTCCGCTCGGCTGCCCGGAGCCCTGTTCTGTGAGCTCGCAATGAGTCGTCGAGCCACGGAGCGGGAGGGGAGGACCGAGCCGGCCTGGAGGATAGGGGACATATAGAGAGTCAAAGGATGCAGAAAGGGAGGAGAGGAGGGTTGAGGAGGCAGAATCAGGAGATAGGTTGGAGAAGGTTTGAGCAGAGGGAAGAGATGATAGGATGGAAGAGGAGAGAGTAGCGGGGGAGAGAGAGCGAAGGTTGGGACGGCGCGATACCATCCGAGTAGGGGCAGTGTGGGAAGTGTTGGATGAGAGCGAGAGGGAAAAGGATACAAGGTAGTGGTCGGAGACTTGGAGGGGAGTTGCAGTGAGGTTAGTGGAAGAACAGCATCTAGTAAAGATGAGGTCGAGCGTATTGCCGGCCTTGTGAGTAGGGGGGGAAGGTGAGAGGGTGAGGTCAAAAGAGGAGAGGAGTGGAAAGAAGGAGGCAGAGAGGAATGAGTCAAAGGTAGACGTGGGGAGGTTAAAGTCGCCCAGAACTGTGAGAGGTGAGCCGTCCTCAGGAAAGGAGCTTATCAAGGCATCAAGCTCATTGATGAACTTTCCGAGGGAACCTGGAGGGCGATAAATGATAAGGATGTTAAGCTTGAAAGGGCTGGTAACTGTGACAGCATGGAATTCAAAGGAGGCGATAGACAGATGGGTAAGGGGAGAAAGAGAGAATGACCACTTGGGAGAGATGAGGATCCCGGTGCCACCACCCCGCTGACCAGAAGCTCGGGGTGTGCGAGAACACGTGGGCGGACGAAGAGAGAGCAGTAGGAGTAGCAGTGTTATCTGTGGTGATCCATGTTTCCGTCAGTGCCAAGAAGTCGAGGGACTGGAGGGAGGCATAGGCTGAGATGAACTCTGCCTTGTTGGCAGCAGATCGGCAGTTCCAGAGGCTACCGGAGACCTGGAACTCCACGTGGGTCGTGCGCGCTGGGACCACCAGATTAGGGTGGGCCACGCGGTGTGGAGCGTTTGTATGGTCTGTGCAGAGAGGAGAGAACAGGGATAGACAGACACATAGTTGACAGGCTACAGAAGAGGCTACGCTAATGCAAAGGAGATTGGAATGACAAGTGGACTACACGTCTCGAATGTTCAGAAAGTTAAGCTTATGTAGCAGGAATCTTATTGACTAAAATGATTAAAATGATACAGTACTGCTGAAGTAGGCTAGCTGGCAGTGGCTGCGTTGTTGACTTTGTAGGCTAGCTGGCAGTGGCTGCGTTGTTGGCACTACACTAATCAAGTCGTTCCGTTGAGTGTGATAGTTTCTACAGTGGTGCTATTCGGGGGCTAGCTGGCTAGCTAGCAGTGTTGATTACGTTACGTTGCGTTAAAAGAACGACAATAGCTGGCTAGCTAACCTAGAAAATCGCTCTAGACTACACAATTATCTTTGATACAAAGACGGCTATGTAGCTAGCTATGTAGCTAGCTACGATCAAACAAATCAAACCGTTGTACTGTAATGAAATGAAATGAAAATGTGATACTACCTGTGGAGCGAATGCGACCGGGTTGTTGAGTGAGGAAGTTCTATTCGGTAGACGTTGGCTAGCTGTTGGCTAGCTAGCAGTGTCTCCTACGTTAAGGACGACAAATAGCTGGCTAGCTAACCTCGGTAAATTAAGATAATCACTCTAAGACTACACACTCTAAACTACACAATTATCTTGGATACGAAGACAGCAAAGACAACTATGTAGCTAGCTAACACTACACTAATCAAGTCGTTCAGTTGAGTGAAATAGTTTTTACAGTGCTGCTATTCGGAAGACGGCGGACGTTTGCTAGCTGGCTAGCTGGCTAGCTGCTGGGCAGATAGCAGAGTAGACTACGTTAGGACGACGAAATACGATAATTACGCAATTATCTTTGATACAAAGACGGCTATGTAGCTAGCTAAGAAGAAATTGCTAAGATTAGACAAATCAAACCGTTGTACTATAATGAAATGTAATGAAATGTAATGAAAAGTTATACTACCTGCAGACCGAAGCGCTCGGATGCGACCGCTCGATTATTTAAAAGTATGATTATTTACTGGTATGCTTGTTTAAAAGTATAATTGTTTAATAGTATGATTCTCTTATGATTCTTTATGTGTTTGATACTTTGAAGTAGTAATGCAACTACACTCCTGTCTCACCTCTCCTGTCTCACGTCTCCTGTCTCACCTCTCCTGTCTCACCTCTCCTGTCTCACCTCTCCTGTTCTCCTCTCCTGTCTCACCTCTACTGTCTCACCTCTACTGTCTCACCTCTACTGTCTCACCTCTCCTGTCTCACCTCTCCTGTCTCACCTCTTCTGTCTCACCTCTTCTGTCTCACCTCTCCTGTCTCACCTCTCCTGTCTCACCTCTCCTGTCTCACCTCGCCTGTCTCACCTCTCCTGTCTCACCTCTTCTGTCTCACCTCTCCTGTCTCACCTCTCCTGTTCTCCTCTCCTGTCTCACCTCTCCTGTCTCACCTCTCCTGTTCTCCTCTCCTGTCTCACCTCTTCTGTCTCACCTCTCCTGTCTCACCTCTCCTGTCTCACCTCTTCTGTCTCACCTCTCCTGTCTCACCTCTCCTGTCTCACCTCTCCTGTCTCAACTCTCCTGTCTCAACTCGCCTGTCTCACCTCTCCTGTCTCACATCTCCTGTCTCAACTCTTCTGTCTCACCTCGCCTGTCTCACCTCTCCTGTCTCACCTCTTCTGTCGCACCTCTCCTGTCTAACCTCTCCTGTCTCACCTCGCCTGTCTCACCTCTCCTGTCTCACCTCTCCTGTCTCACCTCGCCTGTCTCACCTCTCCTGTCTCACCTCTTCTGTCGCACCTCTCCTGTCTCACCTCGCCTGTCTCACCTCTCCTGTCTCACATCTCCCGTCTCAGCTCTTCTGTCTCACTCACCTCTTCTGTCTCACCATTTTTATTTTACAGTATATCACTGTCTAGTTACTGAGCTTTACTACAGGGGGTTTACAGTTTATCACTGTCTAGTCACAGAGCCTTACTACAGGGAGTATACAGTATATCACTGTCTAGTCACAGAGCCTTACTACAGGGGGTTTACAGTTTATCAAGATATAGTTACAGAGCCTTACTACAGGGAGTATACAGTATATCACTGTCTAGTCACAGAGCCTTACTACAGGGAGTTTACAGTATATCACTGTCTAGTCACAGAGCCTTACTGCAGGGAGTTTACAGTATATCACTGTCTAGTCACAGAGCCATACTACAGGGAGTTTACAGTTTATCAGTATATCACTATCACTGTCTAGGAGTACAGTATATCACTGTCTAGTCACAGAGCCTTACTACAGGGAGTTTACAGTATATCACTGTCTAGTCACAGAGCCTTACTACAGGGAGTTTACAGTTTATCAAGATATAGTCACAGAGCCTTACTACAGGGAGTTTACAGTTTATCAAGATATAGTTACAGAGCCTTACTACAGGGAGTTTACAGTATATCACTGTCTAGTCACAGAGCCTTACTACAGGGAGTTTACAGTATATCGCTGTCTAGTCACAGAGCCTTACTACAGGGAGTTTACAGTATATCACTGTCTAGTCACAGAGCCTTACTACAGGGAGTTTACAGTATATCACTGTTTATCAAGATATAGTCACAGAGCCTTACTACAGGGAGTTTACAGTATATCACTGTCTAGTCACAGAGCCTTACTACAGGGAGTTTACAGTATATCACTGTCTAGTCACAGAGCCTCACTACAGGGAGTTTACAGTATATCACTGTCTAGTCACAGAGCCTTACTACAGGGAGTTTACAGTATATCACTGTCTAGTCACAGAGCCTTACTACAGGGAGTTTACAGTATATCACTGTCTAGTCACAGAGCCTTACTACAGGGAGTTTACAGTTTATCAAGATATAGTCACAGAGCCTTACTACAGGGAGTTTACAGTATATCACTGTCTAGTCACAGAGCCATACTACAGGGAGTTTACAGTATATCACTGTCTAGTCACAGAGCCTTACTGCAGGGAGTTTACAGTATATCACTGTCTAGTCACAGAGCCATACTACAGGGAGTTTACAGTATATCACTGTCTAGTCACAGAGCCTTACTACAGGGAGTTTACAGTTTATCAAGATATAGTCACAGAGCCTTACTACAGGGAGTTTACAGTTTATCAAGATATAGTTACAGAGCCTTACTACAGGGAGTTTACAGTATATCACTGTCTAGTCACAGAGCCTTACTACAGGGAGTTTACAATAGTCACAGAGCCTTACACAGGGAGTTTGTATATCTAGTCACAGAGCCTTACTACAGGGAGTTTACAGTATATCACTGTCTAGTCACAGAGCCTTACTACAGGGAGTTTACAGTATATCACTGTCTAGTCACTACAGGGAGTTTACAGTATATCAAGATATAGTCACAGAGCCTACTACAGGGAGTTTACAGTATATCACTGTCTAGTCACAGAGCCTTACTACAGGGAGTTTACAGTTTATCAAGATATAGTTACAGAGCCTTACTACAGGGAGTTTACAGTATATCACTGTCTAGTCACAGAGCCTTACTACAGGGAGTTTACAGTATATCGCTGTCTAGTCACAGAGCCTTACTACAGGGAGTTTACAGTATATCACTGTCTAGTCACAGAGCCTTACTACAGGGAGTTTACAGTATATCACTGTCTAGTCACAGAGCCTTACTACAGGGAGTTTACAGTTTATCAAGATATAGTCACAGAGCCTTACTACAGGGAGTTTACAGTTTATCAAGATATAGTTACAGAGCCTTACTACAGGGAGTTTACAGTATATCACTGTCTAGTCACAGAGCCTTACTACAGGGAGTTTACAGTATATCACTGTCTAGTCACAGAGCCTTACTACAGGGAGTTTACAGTATATCACTGTCTAGTCACAGAGCCTTACTACAGTATATCACTGTCTAGGAGTTTACAGTATATCACTGTCTAGTCACAGAGCCTTACTACAGGGAGTTTACAGTATATCACTGTCTAGTCACAGAGCCTTACTACAGGGAGTTTACAGTATATCACTGTCTAGTCACAGAGCCTTACTACAGGGAGTTTACAGTATATCACTGTCTAGTCACAGAGCCTTACTACAGGGAGTTTACAGTTTATCAAGATATAGTCACAGAGCCTTACTACAGGGAGTTTACAGTATATCACTGTCTAGTCACAGAGCCATACTACAGGGAGTTTACAGTATATCACTGTCTAGTCACAGAGCCTTACTGCAGGGAGTTTACAGTATATCACTGTCTAGTCACAGAGCCATACTACAGGGAGTTTACAGTATATCACTGTCTAGTCACAGAGCCTTACTACAGGGAGTTTACAGTTTATCAAGATATAGTCACAGAGCCTTACTACAGGGAGTTTACAGGAGTTTACAGTTTATCAAGATATAGTTACAGAGCCTTACTACAGGGAGTTTACAGTATATCACTGTCTAGTCACAGAGCCTTACTACAGGGAGTTTACAGTATATCACTGTCTAGTCACAGAGCCAGGGAGTTTACTACAGTCTAGGAGTTTACAGTATATCACTGTCTAGTCACAGAGCCTTACTACAGGGAGTTTACAGTATATCACTGTCTAGTCACAGAGCCTTACTACAGGGAGTTTACAGTATATCACTGTCTAGTCACAGAGCCTTACTACAGGGAGTTTACAGTATATCACTGTCTAGTCACAGAGCCTTACTACAGGGAGTTTACAGTTTATCAAGATATAGTCACAGAGCCTTACTACAGGGAGTTTACAGTATATCACTGTCTAGTCACAGAGCCTTACTACAGGGAGTTTACAGTATATCACTGTCTAGTCACAGAGCCTTACTCCAGGGAGTTTACAGTATATCACTGTCTAGTCACAGAGCCATACTACAGGGAGTTTACAGTATATCACTGTCTAGTCACAGAGCCTTACTACAGGGAGTTTACAGTTTATCAAGATATAGTCACAGAGCCTTACTACAGGGAGTTTACAGTTTATCAAGATATAGTTACAGAGCCTTACTACAGGGAGTTTACAGTATATCACTGTCTAGTCACAGAGCCTTACTACAGGGAGTTTACAGTATATCACTGTCTAGTCACAGAGCCTTACTACAGGGAGTTTACAGTATATCACTGTCTAGTCACAGAGCCTTACTACAGGGAGTTTACGGTATATCACTGTCTAGTCACAAAGCCTTACTACAGGGAGTTTACAGTATATCACTGTCTAGTCACAGAGCCTTACTACAGGGAGTTTACAGTTTATCAAGATATAGTTACAGAGCCTTACTACAGGGAGTTTACAGTATATCACTGTCTAGTCACAGAGCCTTACTACAGGGAGTTTACAGTATATCACTGTCTAGTCTAGTCACAGAGCCTTACTACAGGGAGTTTACAGTATATCACTGTCTAGTCACAGAGCCTTACTACAGGGAGTTTACAGTATATCACTGTCTAGTCACAGAGCCTTACCTTACTACAGGGAGTTTACAGTATATCACTGTCTAGTCACAGAGCCTTACTACAGGGAGTTTACAGTATATCACTGTCTAGTCACAGAGCCTCACTACAGGGAGTTTACAGTATATCACTGTCTAGTCACAGAGCCTTACTACAGGGAGTTTACAGTATATCACTGTCTAGTCACAGAGCCTTACTACAGGGAGTTTACAGTATATCACTGTCTAGTCACAGAGCCTTACTACAGGGAGTTTACAGTTTATCAAGATATAGTCACAGAGCCTTACTACAGGGAGTTTACAGTATATCACTGTCTAGTCACAGAGCCATACTACAGGGAGTTTACAGTATATCACTGTCTAGTCACAGAGCCTTACTGCAGGGAGTTTACAGTATATCACTGTCTAGTCACAGAGCCATACTACAGGGAGTTTACAGTATATCACTGTCTAGTCACAGAGCCTTACTACAGGGAGTTTACAGTTTATCAAGATATAGTCACAGAGCCTTACTACAGGGAGTTTACAGTTTATCAAGATATAGTTACAGAGCCTTACTACAGGGAGTTTACAGTATATCACTGTCTAGTCACAGAGCCTTACTACAGGGAGTTTACAGTATATCACTGTCTAGTCACAGAGCCTTACTACAGGGAGTTTACAGTATATCACTGTCTAGTCACAGAGCCTTACTACAGGGAGTTTACGGTATATCACTGTCTAGTCACAAAGCCTTACTACAGGGAGTTTACAGTATATCACTGTCTAGTCACAGAGCCTTACTACAGGGAGTTTACAGTTTATCAAGATATAGTTACAGAGCCTTACTACAGGGAGTTTACAGTATATCACTGTCTAGTCACAGAGCCTTACTACAGGGAGTTTACAGTTTATCAAGATATAGTCACAGAGCCTTACTACAGGGAGTTTACAGTATATCACTGTCTAGTCACAGAGCCATACTACAGGGAGTTTACAGTATATCACTGTCTAGTCACAGAGCCTTACTGCAGGGAGTTTACAGTATATCACTGTCTAGTCACAGAGCCATACTACAGGGAGTTTACAGTATATCACTGTCTAGTCACAGAGCCTTACTACAGGGAGTTTACAGTTTATCAAGATATAGTCACAGAGCCTTACTACAGGGAGTTTACAGTTTATCAAGATATAGTTACAGAGCCTTACTACAGGGAGTTTACAGTATATCACTGTCTAGTCACAGAGCCTTACTACAGGGAGTTTACAGTATATCCCTGTCTAGTCACAGAGCCTTACTACAGGGAGTTTACAGTATATCACTGTCTAGTCACAGAGCCTTACTACAGGGAGTTTACGGTATATCACTGTCTAGTCACAAAGCCTTACTACAGGGAGTTTACAGTATATCACTGTCTAGTCACAGAGCCTTACTACAGGGAGTTTACAGTATATCTACAGGAGTTTACAGTTTATCAAGATATAGTCACAGAGCCTTACTACAGGGAGTTTACAGTATATCACTGTCTAGTCACAGAGCCTTACTACAGGGAGTTTACAGTATATCACTGTCTAGTCACAGAGCCTTACTACAGGAGTTTACAGTATATCACTGTCTAGTCACAGAGCCTTACTACAGGGAGTTTACAGTATATCACTGTCTAGTCACAGAGCCTTACTACAGGAGTTTACAGTTTACAGTTAGTATCAAGAGTTTAGTCAAGAGCCTCACTAGTTAGTTACAGAGCCTTACTACAGGGAGTTTACAGTATATCACTGTCTAGTCACAGAGCCTTACTACAGGAGTTTACAGTATATCACTGTCTAGTCACAGAGCCTTACTACAGGGAGTTTACAGTATATCACTGTCTAGTCACAGAGCCTTACTACAGGGAGTTTACAGTATATCACTGTCTAGTCACAGAGCCTTACTACAGGGAGTTTACAGTATATCACTGTCTAGTCACAGAGCCTTACTACAGGGAGTTTACAGTATATCACTGTCTAGTCACAGAGCCTTACTACAGGGAGTTTACAGTATATCACTGTCTAGTCACAAAGCCTTACTACAGGGAGTTTACAGTATATCACTGTCTAGTCACAGAGCCTTACTACAGGGAGTTTACAGTATATCACTGTAGTAGTCACAGGGAGTTTACAGTATATCACTGTCTAGTCACAGAGCCTTACTACAGGGAGTTTACAGTTTATCAAGATATAGTCACAGAGCCTACAGGGAGTTTACAGTTTACTACAGGGAGTTTACAGTATATCACTGTCTAGTCACAGAGCCTTACTACAGGGAGTTTACAGTATATCACTGTCTAGTCACAGAGCCTTACTGCAGGGAGTTTACAGTATATCACTGTCTAGTCACAGAGCCTTACTACAGGGAGTTTACAGTATATCACTGTCTAGTCACAGAGCCTTACTACAGGGAGTTTACAGTATATCACTGATATAGTCACAGAGCCTTACTACAGGGAGTTTACAGTTTATCAAGATATAGTTACAGAGCCTTACTACAGGGAGTTTACAGTATATCACTGTCTAGTCACAGAGCCTTACTACAGGGAGTTTACAGTATATCACTGTCTAGTCACAGAGCCTTACTACAGGGAGTTTACAGTTTATCAGTCTAGTCACAGGCCTTACTACAGGAGTTTACAGTATATCACTGTCTAGTCACAGAGCCTTACTACAGGGAGTTTACAGTATATCACTGTCTAGTCACAGAGCCTTACTACAGGGAGTTTACAGTATATCACTGTCTAGTCACAGAGCCTTACTACAGGGAGTTTACAGTTTATCAAGATATAGTTACAGAGCCTTACTACAGGGAGTTTACAGTATATCACTGTCTAGTCACAGAGCCTTACTACAGGGAGTTTACAGTATATCACAGTATATAGTCACAGAGCCTTACTACAGGGAGTTTACAGTATATCACTGTCTAGTCACAGAGCCTTACTACAGGGAGTTTACAGTATATCACTGTCTAGTCACAGAGCCTTACTACAGGAGTTTACAGTATATCACTGTCTAGTCACAGAGCCTTACTACAGGGAGTTTACAGTATATCACTGTCTAGTCACAGAGCCTTACTACAGGGAGTTTACAGTATATCACTGTCTAGTCACAGAGCCTTACTACAGGGAGTTTACAGTTTATCACAAGCCTTACTACAGGGAGTTTAGTTACAGAGCCTTACTACAGGGAGTTTACAGTATATCACTGTCTAGTCACAGAGCCTTACTACAGGGAGTTTACAGTATATCCTGTCTAGTCACAGAGCCTTACTACAGGAGTTTACAGTATATCACTGTCTAGTCACAGAGCCTTACTACAGGAGTTTACAGTATATCACTGTCTAGTCACAGAGCCTACAGTATATCACTGTCTAGTCACAGAGCCTTACTACAGGGAGTTTACGGTATATCACTGTCTAGTCACAAAGCCTTACTACAGGGAGTTTACAGTATATCACTGTCTAGTCACAGAGCCTTACTACAGGGAGTTTACAGTATATCACTGTCTAGTCACAGAGCCTTACTACAGGAGTTTACAGTTTACAGTATATCACAGAGCCTTCTACAGGAGTTTCAGTATACAGAGCCTTACTACAGGGAGTTTACAGTATATCACTGTCTAGTCACAGAGCCTTACTACAGGGAGTTTACAGTATATCACTGTCTAGTCACAGAGCCTTACTACAGGGAGTTTACAGTATATCACTGTCTAGTCACAGAGCCTTACTACAGGGAGTTTACAGTATATCAAGATATAGTCACAGAGCCTTACTACAGGGAGTTTACAGTATATCACTGTCTAGTCACAGAGCCTTACTACAGGGAGTTTACAGTATATCAAGATATAGTCACAGAGCCTTACTACAGGGAGTATACAGTATATCACTGTCTAGTCACAGAGCCTTACTACAGGGAGTTTACAGTATATCACTGTCTAGTCACAGAGCCTCACTACAGGGAGTTTACAGTATATCACTGTCTACTTACAGAGCCTTACTACAGGGAGTTTACAGTATATCACTGTCTAGTCACAGAGCCTTACTACAGGGAGTTTACAGTATATCACTGTCTAGTCACAGAGCCTTACTACAGGGAGTTTACAGTATATCACTGTCTAGTCACAGAGCCTTACTACAGGGAGTTTACAGTTTATCAAGATATAGTCACAGAGCCTTACTACAGGGAGTTTACAGTTTATCAAGATATAGTTACAGAGCCTTACTACAGGGAGTTTACAGTATATCACTGTCTAGTCACAGAGCCTTACTACAGGGAGTTTACAGTATATCCCTGTCTAGTCACAGAGCCTTACTACAGGGAGTTTACAGTATATCACTGTCTAGTCACAGAGCCTTACTACAGGGAGTTTACGGTATATCACTGTCTAGTCACAAAGCCTTACTACAGGGAGTTTACAGTATATCACTGTCTAGTCACAGAGCCTTACTACAGGGAGTTTACAGTATATCACTGTCTAGTCACAGAGCCTTACTACAGGGAGTTTACAGTATATCACTGTCTAGTCACAGAGCCTCACTACAGGGAGTTTACAGTATATCACTGTCTAGTCACAGAGCCTTACTACAGGGAGTTTACAGTATATCACTGTCTAGTCACAGAGCCTTACTACAGGGAGTTTACAGTATATCACTGTCTAGTCACAGAGCCTTACTACAGGGAGTTTACAGTATATCAAGATATAGTCACAGAGCCTTACTACAGGGAGTTTACAGTATATCAGGGAGTTTACAGTATATCACTGTCTAGTCACAGAGCCTTATCAAGATATACTTACAGGGAGTTTACAGTATATCAAGATATAGTCACAGAGCCTTACTACAGGGAGTATACAGTATATCACTGTCTAGTCACAGAGCCTTACTACAGGGAGTTTACAGTATATCACTGTCTAGTCACAGAGCCTCACTACAGGGAGTTTACAGTATATCACTGTCTAGTACAGAGCCTTACTACAGGAGTTTACAGTATATCACTGTCTAGTCACAGAGCCTTACTACAGGGAGTTTACAGTATATCACTGTCTAGTCACAGAGCCTTTACAGGGAGTTTACAGTATATCACTGTCTAGTCACAGAGTTTACAGTATATCACTGTCTAGTCACAGAGCCTTACTACAGGGAGTTTACAGTATATCACTGTCTAGTCACAGAGCCTTACTACAGGGAGTTTACAGTATATCACTGTCTAGTCACAGAGCCTTACTACAGGAGTTTACAGTATATCACTGTCTAGTCACAGAGCCTCACTACAGGGAGTTTACAGTATATCACTGTCTAGTCACAGAGCCTTACTACAGGAGTTTACAGTATATCACTGTCTAGTCACAGAGCCTTACTACAGGGAGTTTACAGTATATCACTGTCTAGTCACAGAGCCTTACTACAGGGAGTTTACAGTTTATCAAGATATAGTCACAGAGCCTTACTACAGGGAGTTTACAGTATATCACTGTCTAGTCACAGAGCCTTACTACCATATCTACAGAGCTTTACTACAGGGAGTTTACAGTATATCACTGTCTAGTCACAGAGCCTTACTGCAGGGAGTTTACAGTATATCACTGTCTAGTCACAGAGCCATACTACAGGGAGTTTACAGTATATCACTGTCTAGTCACAGAGCCTTACTACAGGGAGTTTACAGTTTATCAAGATATAGTCACAGAGCCTTACTACAGGAGTTTACAGTTTATCAAGATATAGTTACAGAGCCTTACTACAGGGAGTTTACAGTATATCACTGTCTAGTCACAGAGCCTTACTACAGGGAGTTTACAGTATATCACTGTCTAGTCACAGAGCCTTACTACAGGGAGTTTACAGTATATCACTGTCTAGTCACAGAGCCTTAATACAGGGAGTTTACGGTATATCACTGTCTAGTCACAAAGCCTTACTACAGGGAGTTTTACAGTATATCACTGTCTAGTCACAGAGCCTTACTACAGGGAGTTTACAGTTTATCAGTCAGATATAGTACAGATATAGTTCACAGAGCCTTACTACAGGGAGTTTACAGTATATCACTGTCTAGTCACAGAGCCTTACTACAGGAGTTTACAGTTTATCAAGATATAGTCACAGAGCCTTACTACAGGAGTTTACAGTATATCACTGTCTAGTCACAGAGCCATACTACAGGGAGTTTACAGTATATCACTGTCTAGTCACAGAGCCTTACTGCAGGGGAGTTTTACAGTATATCACTGTCTAGTCACAGAGCCATACTACAGGAGTTTACAGTATATCACTGTCTAGTCACAGAGCCTTACTACAGGAGTTTTACAGTTTATCAGATATAGTCACAGAGCCTTACTACAGGGAGTTTACAGTTTATCAGATATAGTTACAGAGCCTTACTACAGGGAGTTTACAGTATATCACTGTCTAGTCACAGAGCCTTACTACAGGGAGTTTACAGTATATCCTGTCTAGTCTAGAGCCTTACTACAGGAGTTTACAGTATATCACTGTCTAGTCACAGAGCCTTACTACAGAGTTTACGGTATATCACTGTCTAGTCACAAGCCTTACTACAGGGGAGTTTACAGTATATCACTGTCTAGTCACAGAGCCTTACTACAGGGAGTTTACAGTATATCACTGTCTAGTCCACAGAGCCTTACTACAGGGAGTTTACAGTATATCACTGTCTAGTCACAGAGCCTCACTACAGGGGAGTTTACAGTATATCACTGTCTAGTCACAGAGCCTTACTACAGGGAGTTTACAGTATATCACTGTCTAGTCACAGAGCCTTACTACAGGAGTTTACAGTATATCACTGTCTAGTCACAGAGCCTTACTACAGGAGTTTACAGTATATCAAGATATAGTCACAGAGCCTTACTACAGGAGTTTACAGTATATCACTGTCTAGTCACAGACTTACTACAGGAGTTTACAGTATATCAAGATATAGTCACAGAGCCTTACTACAGGGGGTATACAGTATATCACTGTCTAGTCACAGAGCCTTACAGGGGAGTTTACAGTATATCACTGTCTAGTCACAGAGCCTCACTACAGGGAGTTTACAGTATATCTGTCTACTTACAGAGCCTTACTACAGGGGAGTTTACAGTATATCACTGTCTAGTCACAGAGCCTTACACAGGGAGTTTACAGTATATCACTGTCTAGTCACAGAGCCTTACTACAGGAGTTTTACAGTATATCACTGTCTAGTCACAGAGCCTTTCTACAGGGGGTTTACAGTATATCACTGTCTAGTCACAGAGCCTTACTACAGGGAGTTTACAGTATATCACTGTCTAGTCACAGAGCCTTACTACAGAGGAGTTTACAGTATATCACTGTCTAGTCACAGAGCCTTACTGGGGAGTTTACAGTATATCACTGTCTAGTCACAGAGAGCCTTACTACAGGGAGTTTACAGTATATCACTGTCTAGTCACAGAGCCTTACTACAGGGAGTATACAGTATATCACTGTCTAGTCACAGAGCCTTACTACAGGGAGTTTACAGTATATCACTGTCTAGTCACAGAGCCTT
>NC_088420.1:6518011-6635511 GCF_034236695.1 Oncorhynchus nerka
AGAGAGAATTCAGTGTCTACTTTCCACTTTTTTAAATCAAGCCGATCTGTGGGGTGTTTTGCCCAATGTTGAGTATTTGGAACTATGAGGATGCACTTTAAAACCTTGACATGCCGGGATGATCATCTTAGATAGACAGAGGGGGGAAAAGACTGAGAAATCTGGAAGTGAATCTTGTAGCCCTCAAGGCAGGAAGTGGTGTGTGTACAATTAGCTTGCCCCGTTTCCATCAGCGGGACGGTCTGAATGAGAGGATAGAGGGTAAGAGAGACAGAGAGACACTGTCTGTGGTGATAGAAGGGGGATGCATTGAAAACATGGAAACAATTTAAAGAGCATGCAATTCTATCGTCTAAGTCAGTAATAGTCGTAGTAATGGAATTCAAAATAGAAGACTGAAAATCATTGGAGGTGAAAGACTGGAATATTATTATTTTTTTACCTTTGTTTATACAGGTAAGTCAATTGAGACCAAATTCTTATTGACAATGACGATGTGTAAAACAGGACAAACCCCTTGAATGTGTAAAACACATCAAATAGCAACAATTTAACTATACATAACTATATACACATCAATTACACTATACATAACTATATACACATCAATTACACTATACATAACTATATACACATCAATTACACTATACATAACTATATACACATCAATTACACTATACATAACTATATACACATCAATTACACTATACATAACTATATACACATCAATTACACTATACATAACTATATACACATCAATTACACTATACATGACTATATACACATCAATTACACTATACATAACTATATACACATCAATTACACTATACATAACTATATACACATCAATTACACTATACATAACTATATACACATCAATTACACTATACATGAAAATGCAATCAAAACACATAATGCAAAACACAATCAAATGAAAAAGATATATTCTTCAGTAATAAGGCCCTCAATAGATTGTTGAAATTGACATTTTTTAGGAACCAAAAATGTAAATTAGAGAATATTATATGGCACAATATGCACCATTTTTTAAATTAAATTTTATTGAGTAAATGTATTTATTGTTAAAAAAAAATAATTTTTTAATGAGATTTACATTTAATGAATTAAGGTTATTTGTTCATGTAAAAACCCCAAATATACTGATTTAAAGGTTGTGTCATTATATCCTAGTTAACCTTGTGGTTAAATAAAATATAGATATCTGGGGTGGGGTGATGTAACAATAAATTATTGCAGGAAAGAAATGGTGTCCTCAATTAATTCTGGCAAAAGAAATGGGGTCCCTTCTGAAAAAGTTTGAATACAACTGACCTAGAGATGTAACAGTATAACTTTAGACCGTCCCCTCGCCCATACCCGGGCGCAAAGCAGGGACCCTCTGCACACATCAAAACAGTCACCCACGAAGCATCGTTACCCATCGCTCCACAAAAGCCGCGGCCCTTGCAGAGCAAGGTCTCAGAGCAAGTGACGTCCCCAATTGAAACGCTATTTAGCGCGCACCACCGCTAACTAAGCTAGCCGTTTCACATCCGTTACAGAGGCACCACCGCTAACTAAGCTAGCCGTTTCACATCCGTTACAGAGGCACCACCGCTAACTAAGCTAGCCGTTTCACATCTGTTACAGAGGCACCACCGCTAACTAAGCTAGCCGTTTCACATCCGTTACATCAGCACCACCGCTAACTAAGCTAGCCGTTTCACATCCGTTACAGAGGCACCACCGCTAACTAAGCTAGCCGTTTCACATCCGTTACATCAGCACCACCGCTAACTAAGCTAGCCGTTTCACATCCGTTACATCAGCACCACCGCTAACTAAGCTAGCCGTTTCACATCCGTTACAGAGGCACCACCGCTAACTAAGCTAGCCGTTTCACATCCGTTACAGAGGTACCACCGCTAACTAAGCTAGCCGTTTCACATCCGTTACATCAGCACCACCGCTAACTAAGCTAGCCGTTTCACATCCGTTACAGAGGCACCACCGCTAACTAAGCTAGCCGTTTCACATCCGTTACAGAGGTACCACCGCTAACTAAGCTAGCCGTTTCACATCCGTTACAGAGGCACCAAGTCCACATACTCATTTGGGATTCCGGCTAAAAACAGTCCTTGATATTGTTCCACTTAGACTGTGTTCATGATGTTAGGCGATGGACATCCTGTAAAACGTCATTTAAATGGTATTGAAGGTGTGAAATGCTTGGGGTCAACATTGTCCATAACCACAGATCCACATAACCACATAACCACTTTGGTTCACTGCCTGTCATCAACTATAATAATTAAAGATGAACAAGAATTGATTGAGAATATGACATTTTAATATCCACATTTTGGGTCTATGAAGACAAAGTAAGCCCAGCCAAAATGATTTTGTGTTAGAGATGAATATTGATCTAATAAGTTTCCAGAACTTTCTAAATTTGTAATTTTTTCTACCTGTCCCCATATCATCTCTGGTGCTGTAATCATCTAATGGCTTTTATTTAATCTGAGGTTCCTCCATGATGGTCCTTTCATGCTGGTTCCTCCGTGATGGTTCCTCTTAGTGGTTCCTCTTAGTGGTTCTTCCACGATGGTTCCTCCTAATGGTCCCTCTTACTGGTTCCTTCATGATGGTTCCTCCTAATGGTTCCTCCTAATGGTCCCTCTTAGTGGTTCCTCCATGATGGTTCCTCCTAGTGGCTCCTCCATGATGGTTCCTCCTAGTGGCTCCTCCATGATGGTTCCTCTTAATGGTTCCTCCTAATAGCTCCTCCATGATGGTTCCTCCACGATGGTCATTTCATGCTGGTTCCTCCGTGATGGTTCCTCCACGATGGTTCCTCTTAGTGGTTCCTCCACGATGGTTCCTCCTAATGGTCCCTCTTAGTGGTTCCTTCATGCTGGTTCCTCCGTGATGGTTCCTCCACGATGGTTCCTCTTAGTGGTTCCTCCACGATGGTTCCTCCTAATGGTCCCTCTTACTGGTTCCTTCATGATGGTTCCTCCTAATGGTTCCTCCTAATGGTCCCTCTTACTGGTTCCTTCATGATGGTTCCTCCTAATGGTTCCTCCTAATGGTCCCTCTTAGTGGTTCCTCCATGATGGTTCCTCCTAGTGGCTCCTCCATGATGGTTCCTCCTAGTGGCTCCTCCATGATGGTTCCTCCTAGTGGCTCCTCCATGATGGTTCCTCCTAGTGGCTCCTCCATGATGGTTCCTCCTAGTGGCTCCTCCATGATGGTTCCTCTTAATGGTTCCTTCTAATAGCTCCTCCATGATGGTTCCTCCACGATGGTCCTTTCATGCTGGTTCCTCCGTGATGGTTCCTCCACGATGTGTCCTCTTAGTGGTTCCTCCACGATGGTTCCTCCTAATGGTCCCTCTTAGTGGTTCCTTCATGATGGTTCCTCCTAATGGTTCCTCCTAATGGTCCCTCTTAGTGGTTCCTCCATGATGGTTCCTCTTAGTGGCTCCTCCATGATGGTTCCTCCTAATGGTCCCTCTTAGTGGCTCCTCATTTAAGGTTCCTCCATGATGGTTCCTCCTAATGGTTCCTCCATGATGGTTCCTCCATGATGGTTCCTTCTAATGGTTTCTCCTAATAGCTCCTCCATGATGGTTCCTCCTAATGATTCCTCCATGATGGTTCCACCTAATGGTTCCTCCTAATGGATCCTCCATGATGGTTCCTCCTAATGATTCCTCCATGATGGTTCCTCCTAATGGTTCCTCCTAGTGGCTCCTCCATGATGGTTCCTTCATGATGGTTCCTCCTAATGGTTCCTCCTAATGGATCCTCCATGATGGTTCCTCCTAATGGTTCCTCTTAGTGGTTCCTCCTAATGGTCCCTCTAAGTGGTTCCTCCATGATGGTTCCTCCTAATGGTTTCTCCTAATAGCTCCTCCATGATGGTTCTTCCTAGTGGTTCCTCCATGATGGTTCCTCCTCCTCCTGTTCCTCCATGAACATAATTTGAACATCTTGGCCATGTTCTGTTATAATCTCTACCCGGCACAGCCAGAAGAGGACTGGCCACCCCTCATAGCCTGGTTCCGCTCTAGGTTTCTTCCTAGGTTTTGGCCTTTCTAGGGAGTTTTTCCTAGCCACCGTGCTTCTACACCTGCATTGCTTGCTGTTTGGGATTTTAGTCTGAGTTTCTGTACAGCACTTTGAGATATCAGCTGATGTAAGAAGGGCTTTATAAATACATTTGATTTGATTGGAAGATTCCACCATGTCTTGAAGATGGTGCCATTTAGCAGGGGAGGCTCTGTGACACAACAGTGGCTTTGAAGTTTCCTTGTTTATTAATTACAGAAACCAGAAATGTGTGTTTGTGTGTGTGTGTGTGTGTGTTCTTTTGAAGACTTGGCCAGCGGAGTGTTGTCGGGTATGCGGTTTGGGGGATGTTTCACAAGTTGTACCAAGTGTTCTGAAGTGAGGGACCCACAGGCAATTAGTTGTAAACGATATCCTCTGCTCACACAGTCCTGTGAAGGAACATCTTGCTTGCAATTGCTGTGAGGCAAGCTTTGTGTCACGGCTGTCGTAAGAACGGGACCAAGGCGCAGCGGATGTTGAGTTCCACATATTTATTATAAAGTGAAACTTAAAACAAAAACAAATAAATCAATAAACAAACAACTAAACGTGACTACGTGGGTGCACAGGAACAAACACAAAACAATATCCCACAAACAAAGGTGGGAGAAATAGCTACTTAAATATGATCCCCAATTAGAGTCAACGATTACCAGCTGCCTCTAATTGGGAATCATACAAACCACCAACATAGAAAATATAAACTAGAACACGACATTAAAATATTAAACTAGAATACCCCCTAGTCACGCCCTGACCTACTACACCATAGAGAAACAAGGGCTCTCTACGGTCAGGGCGTGACACTTTGAGAATAATTTTTACCGATGATATGCTATAACTAAAGCTTGACGCCGTACAATACCAGAAGAAGAAACAAGGTTGACCTATAACCTCAAAGTGTTCTTTAGTCGTCCTCATAGGAGAACCTTTTGAAGAATCCCTTTAGGTAGGTGGAACCTAATAGGGTTATCTAGGATATAATGACACAACCTTTAAATCAGTATATTTGGGGGTTTTGACATGAACAAATAACCTTAAATTCATTAAATGTTAATCTCATCAACAACAAAAAATTTAAACAATAAATACATTTACTCAATAAAATGTATAAAATGGTGCATATTGTGCCATATAATATTCTGTCATCTACATTTTTTAATCCTAAAAAAATGTCAATTTCAACAATCTATTGAGGGCCTTATTACTGAAGAATATATCTTTTTCATTTGATTGTGTTTTGCATTATGTGTTTTGATTGCATTTTCATGTATAGTGTAATTGATGTGTATATAGTTATGTATAGTGTAATTGATGTGTATATACTTATGTATAGTGTAATTGATGTGTATATAGTTATGTATAGTGTAATTGATGTGTATATAGTTATGTATAGTGTAATTGATGTGTATATAGTTATGTATAGTGTAATTGATGTGTATATAGTTATGTATAGTGTAATTGATGTGTATATAGTTATGTATAGTGTAATTGATGTGTATATAGTTATGTATAGTGTAATTGATGTGTATATAGTTATGTATAGTGTAATTGATGTGTATATAGTTATGTATAGTGTAATTGATGTGTATATAGTTATGTATAGTGTAATTGATGTGTATATAGTTATGTATAGTGTAATTGATGTGTATATAGTTATGTATAGTGTAATTGATGTGTATATAGTTATGTATAGTGTAATTGATGTGTATATACTTATGTATAGTGTAATTGATGTGTATATAGTTATGTATAGTGTAATTGATGTGTATATAGTTATGTATAGTGTAATTGATGTGTATATACTTATGTATAGTGTAATTGATGTGTATATAGTTATGTATAGTGTAATTGATGTGTATATAGTTATGTATAGTGTAATTGATGTGTATATAGTTATGTATAGTGTAATTGATGTGTATATACTTATGTATAGTGTAATTGATGTGTATATAGTTATGTATAGTGTAATTGATGTGTATATAGTTATGTATAGTGTAATTGATGTGTATATAGTCATGTATAGTGTAATTGATGTGTATATACTTATGTATAGTTAAATTGTTGCTATTTGATGTGTTTTACACATTCAAGGGGTTTGTCCTGTGAAGACAGCCTCCTATCCCTTTTAGAACCCTTTTCCTAAAATTGTAGATTGAGTGTAAGGACTTTAAAAGTCCTTGGGAGTTGATATTTTGTCGGCGTATACAGCTCACACACGCGCTCGTGTAAAATAGCGAGGGAAAGACACTGAAGTCGTGAATACAAGTCACTTGAGCAGTTTGATTAAGTCCTAAGACTTAACTTATTAGCGGGAGAGATCTTATTTCGTAAGACTTGCGGTTAATTAGTAAGTTCAATTAAATACACTCTCAGTACACATTAGGCAGCTGCTAATTATTTTATTTCTGATGACGGTGCATAACGGAGTGTCAAATTAATTGAATTGTTTTCATGTATATCTGTTCATTACAAAATAATGACGCCATTTTGCACGACCTCCTAATTAGGTTATCTGGCGTTCAATTAGATGATCAAAATAATAATCTCACGCCTGTTTGTGTTGTACTATTTCAATGACAGCATCTCTGAAGTATTTGACACTCTTGTTATGAAGGGGATCTAACCCTTCTACTCTTGTGTCATGCCAAACTGAACTGTACTACGCAGGTTCAGATAGTTTATGTTCACATTTTCCTTTTCAGCACGATTCCAGGAACTATAGTGGATGCTTAATCAGCTCAGCTTGGGTCAGGTAGGCTTGGGTTAGCTAGGCTTGGGTTAGCTAGGCTTGTGTCAGTTAGGCTTGGGTCAGCTAGGCTTGTGTCAGCTAGGCTTGGGTCATCTAGGCTTGGTTTAGCGAGGCTTGGGTCAGCTCAGCTTGGGTCAGCTAGGCTTGGGTCAGCTCAGCTTGGGTCAGCTAGGCTTGGGTCAGCTAGGCTTGGGTCAGCTAGGCTTGAGTCAGCTAGGCTTGGGTCAGCAAGGCTTGGGTCAGCTAGGCTTGGGTCAGCTAGGCTTGGGTCAGCTAGGCTTGGGTCAGCTAGGCTTGAGTCAGCTAGGCTTGGGTCAGCAAGGCTTGGGTCAGCTAGGCTTGAGTCAGCTAGGCTTGAGTCAGCTAGGCTTGAGTCAGCTAGGCTTGGGTCAGCAAGGCTTGGGTCAGCTAGGCTTGAGTCAGCTAGGCTTGAGTCAGCTAGGCTTGGGTCAGCTAGGCTTGGGTCAGCAAGGCTTGTGTCAGCTAGGCTTGTGTCAGCTAGGCTTGTGTCAGCTAGGCTTGTGTCAACTAGGCTTGGGTCAGCAAGGCTTGGGTCAGCAAGGCTTGGGTCAGCAAGGCTTGGGTAAATAGTGTAAAAAAAAGGGTATGTGTCAATATGTGTTTCTAAAAATGGAGTTCATCCACTGTCTCAGAACGGGCTGGACTAACAAGCCGTAGATATCGATAATCCCACAGCGCACGTCTAAGGTCAAAGGACAATGGCAACACAGTGTGCTTTTGATATAACAAAAAAACATACCAGCGAAGGAAAACTGATGCCCTCCTAACAAGCGCTACTACTTCTGAGTAGTATTTCTGAACGTGGATCCACAGAGATGGACTTCCTTTTAATCAAAGTACCATTGTTCAATATATCCTGTGTGAGAAAGCAGAGGAGAATTCAGCTGGTTTCAGGGGGTGGAAATAAACCTATGGCCCAAGCTGAGCAAACACACAACTCTCGTCCTAGGTTCTAAGGCTAGACAGTTTAGATGTAAGAGCTGGAATTGAACAAAATGTATACAATCTTTTACTAATAAATAGAACATTTGAACATAATAATGACTTTCCATATATTCTCCACCGGCTTTTGCTTCTGGTTCGGACTGTAGAAGACGAAGACAGTCAGTATGTTTGCATGGACACTAATAATTCAATATTAAACTGATAATGGCAGGTAGGTTGAGTATGTAAACACCTTACTCTGCTTATCTTAAACGACGTAAAAGTCTAATTATTATTCAGGACGTTATTCAACAGCTTAATCATCTTTCCAGCAGTGTATTTGATCTGATCCTTTGTGCCAGCACTGGTAGTGTAAACTTCTCTCTTATGCTCAAGTGAAAAGAGTTTCTGGGGGGAAAAAAACTGACAGTATACATCTTAGAAATAGATTTCACAAACAAACTTGACACGTCCGGAAAAAAAAATAACATGGTCGCTAGCCGGCAGAATGTTTACATTTGGCCTGATTTCAGATGTGTCCACGTAAACAGGATAATTAGGGAAATCGTTCTTCTTACAAAAGCATGTAAACGTTAAACGAACCATTATATTAATCTGACTTTCCGCAATCGTTGTATTATTGGGGTGTGTGTGTGTAACCGTACACAGTGGGTTTTATTTAGTTGTTGCCCACATACAGTCACGCTGAGATCTCTCACTCAGTGATTAACAGTGTCGGAGCGGGGTAGGCCCTATAGGCTACAAGTGGTAAGGTGATCACATCAACACAGATGGTAATCGAGCATTTAAGTGCATGCGCTGAATGAGAAACAGACGGCCCCTTCCTTACGATCTTCTCATGACCTTTTTGTGACCTTCTTATGACCTTCTTATGAAGTCCTTATGACCTCCTTATGACGTCCTTATGGCC
This sequence comes from Oncorhynchus nerka, assembly GCF_034236695.1. Lineage (NCBI taxonomy): Eukaryota > Metazoa > Chordata > Actinopteri > Salmoniformes > Salmonidae > Oncorhynchus > Oncorhynchus nerka. Next base: position 6,526,755 of record NC_088420.1, read on the forward strand.
TCCTTAAGACCTCCTTATGACCTCCTTATGACGTCCTTATGGCCTCCTTATGACCTCCTTATGACGTTCTTATGGCCTCCTTAAGACCTCCTTATGACCTCCTTATGACGTCCTTATGGCCTCCTTAAGACCTCCTTATGACGTCCTTATGGCCTCCTTAAGACCTTCTTATGACCTTCTTATGGCCTTCCCAGCCCTCTGCCCGTGAGCATCAAAATCCATCAGTCAGCCTTGAGGCATCTGTGATAAACTTGGCACTCAATCCACAGGATCTCCTGGCTAACACAATACAATACCGCAAAAGAAATGGTTGGATCCGATATCTGATATACGCTCAAGTAGAGATTCATTCCAATACCAAGCCGTTCAACACAGCAGAACAGAATGAGAAGCAGAGGAGCTCAGCCGTTGCCGCGATGGATTCGGCCACGTAAACCTCGCCCACTCGTGGCTCGATGAAGTGACGGTGCTCAATAGTATGGATTTAGATAAAGAGAGTTGTTGTTTCCTTTGCAAAGTACCTGTGTGTGTGTGTGTGTGTGTGTGTGTGTGTGTGTGTGTGTGTGTGTGTGTGTGTGTGTGTGTGTGTGTGTGTGTGTGTGTGTGTGTGTGTGTGTGTGTGTGTGTGTGTGTGTGTGTATGTGTGTGTGTGTGTGTGTGTGTGTGTGTGTGTGTGTGTGTGTGTGTGTGTGTGTGTGTGTGTGTGTGTGTGTGTGTGTGTGTGTGTGTGTGTGTGTGTGTGTGTGTGTGAGAAACAGGGCCTCCGCAGGAGGCATTTTTGTCAATAAGACAATAAGAGTAGGTTGAGAAGTGATTTGGCCCTGACTCAGTTGGAAGGTAACATTGAACACAGGGGCATTAACTTGGGGGCGTGCACTGGAGGTCAGTAATGAAAACTGGGACTAGAGACTGTGGTGGGTTCATACTACTGCCAGCCAACGCTACACAGTCAGCAAGGGCAGGGGGGCTTGAGTTTGTGTGTGTTTGAAGAGGGATTTTGCAATATGCCCCATTCAGCTTCTCAGCTTGCCTTGCCTCGACCACAGGGGATGCCACAGAGAACTTCCTCCTGCCCCCCACAACGGTCCTATCTCCCCTTCATCAGCATATCAGCAGGTTTCTATCAGCATTAAGAATCTGAATTGCAAACTGTTTTATTTTAGTTACAGTTTACAGTATGGGCAGCAGCTTGGTTTCTTACCTTTCTGGCTGGTTGTTTCCATGGTTCCTAACCTCTCTGGCTCGTTGTTTCCATGGTTCCTAACCTCTCTGGCTCGTTGTTTCCATGGTTCCTAACCTCTCTGGCTGGTTGTTTCCATGGTTCCTAACCTCTCTGGCTCGTTGTTTCCATGGTTCCTAACCTCTCTGGTTGGTTGTTTCCATGGTTCCTAACCTCTCTGGCTGGTTGTTTCCATGGTTCCTAACCTCTCTGGCTGGTTGTTTCCATGGTTCCTAACCTCTCTGGCTGGTTGTTTCCATGGTTCCTAACCTCTCTGGCTGGTTGTTTCCATGGTTCCTAACCTCTCTGGCTGGTTGTTTCCATGGTTCCTAACCTCTCTGGCTGGTTGTTTCCATGGTTCCTAACCTCTCTGGCTGGTTGTTTCCATGGTTCCTAACCTCTCTGGCTGGTTGTTTCCATGGTTCCTAACTTCTCTGGTTGGTTGTTTCGTTGGTTCCTAACCTATCTGGCTGGTTGTTTCCATGGTAAATCAAATTATATCGTTTTTAAGGTTTGAAGGCCACTCTTGTCTGGATCCAAACATGAGACATGTCTGATGTCCTGATGTCTCTGATGTCCTGATGTCTCTGATATCTCTTATGTCTCTGATGTCCTGGTGTCCTGATGTCTCTGATGTCCTGATGTCTCTGATGCCTTGATGTCCTGGTGCCCTGATGTCTTGATGTCTCTGATGTCCTGATGGCTCTGATGTCCTGATGTCTCTGATGCCTTGATGTCTCTGATGTCTCTGATGTCCTGATGTCCCATTGTCTCTGATGTCATGATGTCTCTGATGTCATGATGTCCTGATGTCTCTGATGTCCTGATGTCTCTGATGTCCTGATGTCCCGTTGTCTCTGATGTCTCTGATGTCTCTGATGTCTCTGATGTCATGATGTCATGATGTCCTGATGTCTCTGATGTCCTGATGTCCTGATGTCCCGATGTCTCTGATGTCTCTGATGTCCTGATATCTCTGATGTCATGATGTCCTGATGTCCCGATGTCTCTGATGTCCCAAAGTCTCTGATGCCCTGATGTCTCTGATGTACTGATGCCCTGATGTCCTGATGTCTTGATGTCCTGATGTCTCTGATTCCTTGATGTCCTGATGTCTCTGATACCTTGATGTCCTGGTGTCTCTGATGTCATGACGTCCTGATGTCTCTGATGTCCTGATGTCTCTGATGTCTCTGATGTCATGATGTCCTGATATTTCTGATGTCCTGATGTCTCTGATGTCCTGATGCCCTGATGTCCTGATGCCCTGATGTCCTGATGTCTCTGATGTCCTGATATCTCTGATGTCATGATGTCCTGATATTTCTGATGTCCTGATGTCTCTGATGTCCTGATGTCTCAGATGTCCTGATGCCCTGATGTCCTGATGTCTCTGATGTCCTGATGCCCTGATGTCCTGATGTCTCTGATGTCCTGATGCCCTGATGTCCTGGTGTCTCTGATGTCATGATGTCCTGATGTCCTGATGTCTCTGATGTCTCTGATGCCCTGATGTTCTGATGTGTCTGATGTCCTGATGTGCCATTTTTCATATATTTCCACAGTCGTCTATTAAATATAACCCATAGCTTTAGACAGAAGGCCTGCAACTATACTGCTGACAGTGATAGAGGGTAGGTATGCCAAATCCAGTTTGAGAGAGATTCACGCTGGAAACTCCTTTAACCATCATTTCTGTCCACATAATTGCATTTTACATGGACAGCAAATCGGCTAATGTGGAAGTTATGGATATGTTTATTTGTAGATGTCATGTAGGATTCCTGTCAACGGGGTTCTGCGGTGCTCCAGGCAGGTCTGAGAACAGTTTCTAGTGTATACATCCAGGTTTGGCGCCGATGTCCTGTGCTATTTTAATAGGTGTTACAACAGAGGACACACGCCATTGGGTTTGGATCAGGTTTCCCCGTGCTAACAGAAAGTGGTTTAATTGTGTATACCTGAGCTTTTAATCAATGGCAACATGTTGAGAATAACAACAGGAACCCAGTCTCAGAGCAATGGACATGATGGAATAGCTAAAAATGCTCTAAAATAAATAACTTTCGGTCTTTGGAATGAGTTAGCCTGGGCTACGTTAAGTGTAGACAGATGGGTAGTCCAATACACTGTGGAGAACAGGGTGAACTAACTAGACAGATAGGTAGTCCAATACACTGTGGAGAACAGGGTGAACTAACTAGACAGATATGTAGTCCAATACACTGTGGAGAACAGGGTGAACTAACTAGACAGATAGGTAGTCCAATATACTGTGGAGAACAGGGTGAACTAACTAGACTGACAGGTAGTCCAATACACTGTGGAGAACAGGGTGAACTAACTAGACTGACAGGTAGTCCAATACAGTGTGGAGAACAGGGTGAACTAACTAGACAGATAGGTAGTCCAATACACTGTGGAGAACAGGGTGAACTAACTAGACTGACAGGTATTCCAATAGACTGTGGAGAACAGGGTGAACTAACTAGACTGACAGGTAGTCCAATAGACTGTGGAGAACAGGGTGAACTAACTAGACAGATAGGTAGTCCAATAGACTGTGGAGAACAGGGTGAACTAACTAGACTGACAGGTAGTCCAATACACTGTGGAGAACAGGGTGAACTAACTAGACAGATAGGTAGTCCAATACACTGTGGAGAACAGGGTGAACTAACTAGACAGACAGGTAGTCCAATAGACTGTGGAGAACAGGGTGAACTAACTAGACAGATAGGTAGTCCAATAGACTGTGGAGAACAGGGTGAACTAACTAGACAGATAGGTAGTCCAATATACTGTGGAGAACAGGGTGAACAAACTAGACAGATAGGTAGTCCAATAGACTGTGGAGAACAGGGTGAACTAACTAGACTGACAGGTAGTCCAATACACTGTGGAGAACAGGGTGAACTAACTAGACTGACAGGTAGTCCAATACAGTGTGGAGAACAGGGTGAACTAACTAGACAGATAGGTAGTCCAATAGACTGTGGAGAACAGGGTGAACTAACTAGACTGACAGGTAGTCCAATACACTGTGGAGAACAGGGTGAACTAACTAGACAGATAGGTAGTCCAATACACTGTGAAGAACAGGGTGAACTAACTAGACTGACAGGTATTCCAATAGACTGTGGAGAACAGGGTGAACTAACTAGACTGACAGGTAGTCCAATAGACTGTGGAGAACAGGGTGAACTAACTAGACAGATGGGTAGTCCAATACACTGTGGAGAACAGGGTGAACTAACTAGACAGATAGGTAGTCCAATAGACTGTGGAGAACAGGGTGAACTAACTAGACAGATAGGTAGTCCAATATACTGTGGAGAACAGGGTGAACTAACTAGACTGACAGGTAGTCCAATACACTGTGGAGAACAGGGTGAACTAACTAGACTGACAGGTAGTCCAATACAGTGTGGAGAACAGGGTGAACTAACTAGACAGATAGGTAGTCCAATACACTGTGGAGAACAGGGTGAACTAACTAGACTGACAGGTATTCCAATAGACTGTGGAGAACAGGGTGAACTAACTAGACTGACAGGTAGTCCAATAGACTGTGGAGAACAGGGTGAACTAACTAGACAGATAGGTAGTCCAATAGACTGTGAAGAACAGGGTGAACTAACTAGACTGACAGGTAGTCCAATAATGTCCTACTTTTCCCACTGACACGGTATGAACAGCTCTGCAGGCTTCACTGTCATGGTGCCCAGTCAGTACACAACACTATGCTCATCCTGTCTTATTACTCCAGTGGCTATATAGTCAGTACACAACACTATGCTCATCCTGTCTTATTACTCCAGTGGCTATACAGTCAGTACACAACACTATGCTCATCCTGTCTTATTACTCCAGTGGCTATACAGTCAGTACACAACACTATGCTCATCCTGTCTTATTACTCCAGTGGCTATAGCTCTAGCCTCCCTACACTGGCTTCCTGTTAAGGCTGCGATCCCCGTAGCTCTACAGGCGTCACTGTCATGGTGCCCAGTCAGTACACAACACTATGCTCATCGTGTCTTATTATTCCAGTGGCTATAGCTCTAGCCTCTTTACACTGGCTTCCTGTTAAGGCAAGGGCTGATTTCAAGGTTTTACTGCTAACCTACAAAGTATTACATGGGCTTGCTCCTACCTATCTCTCTGATTTGGTCCTGCCGTACATACCTACACGTACGCTACGGTCACAAGACGCAGGCCTCTTTAATGTTCCTTGAATTTGTAAGCAAACAGCTGGAGGCAGGACTTTCTCCTATAGAGCTCCATTTATATGGAATGGTCTGCCTACCCATGTGAGAGATGCAGACTCAGTCTCGACCTTTAAGTCTTTATTGAAGACTCATCTCTTCAGCAGGTCCTATGATTGAGTGTAGTCTGGCCCAGGAGTGTGAAGGTGAACGGCGAGGCACTTGAGCGACGAACCGCCATTGCTGTCTCTGCCTGGCCGGCTCCTCTCTCTCCACTGGGATTCTCTGCCTCTGACCCTGTAACAGGGAATGAGTCACTGGCTTACTGGTGCTCTACCATGCTGTCTCTGCCTGGCCGGCTCCCCTCTCTCCATTGGGATTCTCTGCCTCTGACCCTGTAACAGGGAATGAGTCACTGGCTTAATAGTGCTCTTCCATACCGTCCCAAGGAGGGGTGCATCACTTGAGTGGGTTCAGTCACAGACGTGATCTTCCTGTCCGGTTTTGTGCCCCCTTGGGTCATGCAGTGGAGGAGATCTTTGTGGGCTATACTCAGCCTTGTCTCAGGGTAGTAAGTTAGTGGTCTGTTGAAATCCCTGTAGTGGTGTGGGGGCTGTGCTTTGGCAAAGTGGGTGTGGTTATATCCTGCCTGGTTGGCCCTGTCCCGGGGTATCGTTGGACGGGACCACAGTGTCCTCCCACCCGACTCAGCCTCCAGTACCTATACTAGAATAGACTATGTGCCGGGGGGCTAGGGTCAGTCTGTTATATCTGGAGTATTTCTCCTGTCTTATCTGGTGTCCTGTGTGAATTTAAGTATGATCCCTCTAATTCTTTCTCTCTTCCTCCCTTCCCGGAGGCCATGAGCCCTAGGATCATGCCTCAGGACTACCAAGCCTGATTGTTGTATTTGTATTTATTACCCATTAGTTGCTGTTCTTCCTGGGGACCAGCAAAATTAAGGCGGTTAAACAAATTTAAAAATATCACCGAACATTCACAGATTTCCCAACACATTGTGTGCCCTCAGGCCCCTACTCCACCACTACCACGTAAGTGCGTATGTTATTGTGTATTTATATGCATGTGTCTGTTGCTTCACAGTCTCCGCTGTTCCCTAAGGTGTGTATTTTGATCTGGTTTTTAAAATCTGATTCTACTGCTGCATCAGTTACCTGATGTGGAATAGAGTTCCATGTAGTCATGGCTCTATGTAGTACTGTGGAATAGAGTTCCATGTAGTCATGGCTCTATGTAGTACTGTGGAATAGAGTTCCATGTAGTCATGGCTCTATGTAGTACTGTGGAATAGAGTTCCATGTAGTCATGACTCTATGTAGTACTGTGGAATAGAGTTCCATGTAGTCATGGCTCTATGTAGTACTGTGGAATAGAGTTCCATGTAGTCATGACTCTATGTAGTACTGTGGAATAGAGTTCCATGTAGTCATGACTCTATGTAGTACTGTGGAATAGAGTTCCATGTAGTCATGGCTCTATGTAGTACTGTGGAATAGAGTTCCATGTAGTCATGACTGTATGTAGTACTGTGGAATAGAGTTCCATGTAGTCATGACTCTATGTAGTACTGTGGAATAGAGTTCCATGTAGTCATGACTCTATGTAGTGCTGTGGAATAGAGTTCCATGTAGTCATGACTCTATGTAGTACTGTGGAATAGAGTTCCATGTAGTCATGACTCTATGTAGTACTGTGGAATAGAGTTCCATGTAGTGATGGCTCTATGTAGTACTGGAATAGAGTTCCATGTAGTGATGTACTGTGGAATAGAGTTCCATGTAGTCATGACTCTATGTAGTGCTGTGGAATAGAGTTCCATGTTGTCATGACTCTATGTAGTACTGTGGAATAGAGTTCCATGTAGTCATGACTCTATGTAGTACTGTGGAATAGAGTTCCATGTTGTCATGACTCTATGTAGTACTGTGGAATAGAGTTCCATGTAGTCATGACTCTATGTAGGACTGTGGAATAGAGTTCCATGTTGTCATGACTCTATGTAGTACTGTGGAATAGAGTTCCATGTAGTCATGACTCTATGTAGTACTGTGGAATAGAGTTCCATGTAGTCATGGCTCTATGTAGTGCTGTGGAATAGAGTTCCATGTAGTCATGACTCTATGTAGGACTGTGGAATAGAGTTCCATGTAGTCATGGCTCTATGTAGTACTGTGGAATAGAGTTCCATGTAGTCATGACTCTATGTAGTACTGTGGAATAGAGTTCCATGTAGTGATGGCTCTATGTAGTACTGTGGAATAGAGTTCCATGTAGTCATGGCTCTATGTAGTACTGTGGAATAGAGTTCCATGTAGTCATGACTCTATGTAGTACTGTGGAATAGAGTTCCATGTAGTCATGACTCTATGTAGTACTGTGGAATAGAGTTCCATGTAGTGATGGCTCTATGTAGTACTGTGGAATAGAGTTCCATGTAGTCATGACTCTATGTAGTACTGTGCGCCTCCATTAGTCTGTTCTGGACTTGGGGACTGTGAAGAGACCTTGTGGGGTATGCATAGGTGTCCGAGGTGTGCGCCTCCATTAGTCTGTTCTGGACTTGGGGACTGTGAATAGACCTTGTGGGGTATGCATAGGTGTCCGAGGTGTGCGCCTCCATTAGTCTGTTCTGGACTTGGGGACTGTGAATAGACCTTGTGGGGTATGCATAGGTGTCCGAGGTGTGCGCCTCCATTAGTCTGTTCTGGACTTGGGGACTGTGAATAGACCTTGTGGGGTATGCATAGGTGTCCGAGGTGTGCCCCTCCATTAGTCTGTTCTGGACTTGGGGACTGTGAAGAGACCTTGTGGGGTATGCATAGGTGTCCGAGGTGTGCGCCTCCATTAGTCTGTTCTGGACTTGGGGACTGTGAAGAGACCTTGTGGGGTATGCATAGGTGTCCGAGGTGTGCGCCTCCATTAGTCTGTTCTGGACTTGGGGACTGTGAATAGACCTTGTGGGGTATGCATAGGTGTCCGAGGTGTGCGCCTCCATTAGTCTGTTCTGGACTTGGGGACTGTGAAGAGACCTTGTGGGGTATGCATAGGTGTCCGAGGTGTGCGCCTCCATTAGTCTGTTCTGGACTTGGGGACTGTGAAGAGACCTTGTGGGATATGCATAGGTGTCCGAGGTGTGCGCCTCCATTAGTCTGTTCTGGACTTGGGGACTGTGAAGAGACCTTGTGGGATATGCATAGGTGTCCGAGGTGTGCGCCTCCATTAGTCTGTTCTGGACTTGGGGACTGTGAAGAGACCTTGTGGGGTATGCATAGGTGTCCAAGGTTTGCGCCTCCATTAGTCTGTTCTGGACTTGGGGACTGTGAAGAGACCTTGTGGGGTATGCATAGATGTCCGAGGTGTGCGCCTCCATTAGTCTGTTCTGGACTTGGGGACTGTGAAGAGACCTTGTGGGGTATGCATAGGTGTCCAAGGTTTGCGCCTCCATTAGTCTGTTCTGGACTTGGGGACTGTGAAGAGACCTTGTGGGGTATGCATAGGTGTACGAGGTGTGCGCCTCCATTAGTCTGTTCTGGACTTGGGGACTGTGAAGAGACCTTGTGGGATATGCATAGGTGTCCGAGGTGTGCGCCTCCATTAGTCTGTTCTGGACTTGGGGACTGTGAAGAGACCTTGTGGGGTATGCATAGGTGTCCAAGGTTTGCGCCTCCATTAGTCTGTTCTGGACTTGGGGACTGTGAAGAGACCTTGTGGGGTATGCATAGGTGTACGAGGTGTGCGCCTCCATTAGTCTGTTCTGGACTTGGGGACTGTGAAGAGACCTTGTGGGGTATGCATAGGTGTCCGAGGTGTCCGAGGTGTCCGAGGTGTGCGCCAGTAGTGGAGAACAGGGTTCAAACAGACAGCTCAGTGCTTTTAACATGTCAATATCTCTCATAAAAACAAGTAGCGATGAAGTCAATCTCTACTCAACTTTCAACCAGGAGATATTGACAAGCATATTCTTAATGTTAGCGCTCTGTGTACATCCAAGGGCCAGCCGTGCTGCCCTGTTCAAATCAAATCAAATGTATTTATATAGCCCTTCGTACATCAGCTGATATTTCAAAGTGCTGTACAGAAACCCAGCCTAAAACCCCAAACATAGCACGTTGGCTAGGAAAAACTCCCTAGAAAGGTCCAAACCTAGGAAGAAACCTAGAGAGGAACCAGGCTATGAGGGGTGGCCAGTCCTCTTCTGGCTGTGCCAGGTTGAGATTATAACAGAACATGGCCAAGATGTTCAAATGTTCATAAATGACCAGCATGGTCCAATAATAATAATCACAGTAGTTGTCGAGGGTGCAGCAAGTCAGCACCTCAGAAGTAAATGTCAGTTGGCTTTTCATAGGCGATCATTCAGAGTATCTCTACCGCTCCTGCTGTCTCTAGAGAGTTGAAAACAGCAGTTCTGGGACAGGTAGCATGTCCGGTGAACAGGTCAGGATTCCATAGCCGCAGGCAGAACAGTTGAAACTGGAGCAGCAGCACGGCCAGGTGGACGGGGGACAGCAAGGAGTCATCATGTCCGGTAGTCCTGAGGCATGGTCCTAGGGCTCAGCTCCTCCGAGAGAGAGAAAGAAAGAGAGAAAGAGAGAATTAGAGAGAGCATACTTAAATTCACACAGGACACCGGATAAGACAGGAGAAGTACTCCCGATATAACAAACTGTCCCTAGCCCCCCGACACATAAACTACTGCAGCATAAATGCTGGAGGCTGAGACAGGAGGTGTCAGGAAACACTGTGGCCCCATCCAATGATACCCCCGGACAGGGCCAAACAGGAAGGATATAACCCCACCCACTTTGCCAAAGCACAGCCCCCACACCACTACAGGGATATCTTCAACCACCAACTTACCATCCTGAGACAAGTATAGCCCACAAAGATCTCCGCCACGGCACAGCCCAAGGGGGGGCGCCAACCCAGACAGGAAGATCACATCAGTGACTCAACCCACTCAAGTGACACACCCCTCCTAGGGACGGCATGAAAGAGCACCAGTAAGCCAGTGACACACCCCTCCTAGGGACGGCATGAAAGAGCACCAGTAAGCCAGTGACTCACCCCTCCTAGGGACGGCATGAAAGAGCACCAGTAAGCCAGTGACTCACCCCTCCTAGGGACGGCATGAAAGAGCCCCAGTAAGCCAGTGACACACCCCTCCTAGGGACGGCATGAAAGAGCACCAGTAAGCCAGTGACACACCCCTCCTAGGGACGGCATGAAAGAGCACCAGTAAGCCAGTGACACACCCCTCCTAGGGACGGCATGAAAGAGCACCAGTAAGCCAGTGACACACCCCTCCTAGGGACGGCATGAAAGAGCACCAGTAAGCCAGTGACTCAGTGACTCTTGATGCGTTCAAGCAGTGTGGGCGTAATAATTGAATAAAATGTACGTGTACATGTATTTACATTTATTTTGCAACGTGTGGTCAGCATGTAAGTCCCTTTTTGTGGCACCCGACAACACGACTGAACAGTAGTCCAGGTGCGACAAAATTAGGGCCTGTAGGGGACTGCCTTGTTGATAGTGCTGTTAAGAAAGGCAGAGCAGTGCTTTATTGTGAACACACTTCTCATCTTAGCTACTGTTGTATCAATATGTTTTGACCATAACAGTTTTACAATCCAGAGTTACTTCAAGCGGTTTTAGTCACCTCAACTTGCTCAATGTCCATAATATTTACTACAGGATTTAGTTGAGGTTTAGGGGTTAACCCTCCTGTTGTGTTCTGGTCGAATTGGATTTAGAAGTTTTCTCTCAGAAAAACATAGTTCATTTAATATGACTTTCATAAGGTTCCATGACTTTGTCCTCACACGTCATCTGAACACACAACATACATTTAAAAAATGACCGGTCACTAGAAATGTATGGGTGAAACTACAATTAGTTTATAAAATTGAGTTCAGGGACATGTCCATTCATCTAACACAACATTAGGTGATAATATATGTATTATTATGGACTTATAATCAGGTATAATGGGGAGGTCATTTTGGACCGGGAACACAGAATGAATTAACGTGAAACGAACACAACAGGAGGGTTAATGAATAATTTGTCCCAAAAACAATGCTTTTAGTTTTAGAAATATTTATTCCTTGCCACCCACTCTGAAACTAACTACAGCTCTTTGTTAAGTGTTGCTAAAAACATTTGTGTTGCAAAAAACATTTGTCATAAGAAACTAGTTTCCTGGTATACAGAAAATACCTGAGCTCTGAAACTAGCTTCCTGGTATACAGAAAATACCTGAGGTCTGAAACTAGCTTCCCGGTATACAGAAAATACCTGAGCTCTGAAACAAGCTTCCTGGTATACAGAAAATACCTGAGCTCTGAAACAAGCTTCCGACTAGCTTGGAAGACAGTACCGCGCAATATCGATGAGCCCTCACTGCTGATCAATCATCCTATTTTTCCAACATAATTGAGGAAAATAAGAACAATCCAATTGATACTGTCGCAAAAATAACTAAAAAGCAGCATTCCTCAAGAGGGGATGACTTTCACTTCAGCAGTGATACATTTTTGAAATTCTTTGAGGAAAATATCATGATCATTAGAAAAGCAAATTACGGACACATCTTTAAATCTGTGTATTCCTCCAAAGCTCAGTTGTCCCGAGTCTGCACAACTCAGCCAGGACCTAGGATCAAGGGAGACACTCAAGTTTTTTAGTATTATATCTCTTGACACATTCATGAAAATAATCATGGCCTCTAAACCTCCAAGCTGCATCCTGGACCTTATTCCAACTAAACTACTGAAAGAGCTGCTTCCTGTGTGCTTGGCCGTCCTATATTGAACATACTAAACGGCTCTCTATCCACCAGATGTGTACCAAACTCACTAAAAGTGGCAGTAATAAAGCCCCTCTTGAAAAAGCCAAGCCGTGACCCAGAAAAAAATGAAAAACTAATCAGCCTATATCGAATCTCCCATTCTTTTCAAAAAATGTAAAAAGCTGTTTCGCAGCAACTCACTTCCTTCCTGAAGACAAACAATGTATATGAAAAGAATGGGAGTGCTATGATGGTTTTAGACCCCATCATAGCACTACGTCTGCACTTGTGAAGGTGGTAAATTACCTTTTAATGGCGTCAGACCAAGGCTCTGCATCTGTCCTCGTGCTCCTATACCTTAGTGCTGCTTTTGATACCATTGATCACCACATTCTTTTGGAGAGATTGGAAACTCTAATTGGTCTACACGGACAAGTTCTGGCCTGCTTTAGATCTTATCTGTCGGAAAGATATCAGTTTGTCTCTGTGGATGGTTTGTCCTCTGACAAATCAACTGTAAATGTCGGTGTTCCTCAAGGCTCTGTTTTAGGACCAATATTGTTTTCACTATATATTTTACCTCTTGGTGATGTCATTCGGAAACATAATGTTAACTTTCACTGCTATGTGGATGACACACAGCGGTACATTTAAATGAAACATGGTAAAGCCCCAAAATTGCCCTCGCTGGAAACCTGTGTTTCAAACATAAGGAAGTGGATGGCGGCAAATGTTGTACTTTTAAACTCAGACAAAAAAGAGATGCTTGTTCTAGGTCCCAAGAAACAAAGAGCTCTTCTGTTGAATCTGACAATTAATATTGATGGTTGTACAGTGGTCTCAAAAATACTGTGAAGGACCTCGGCGTAACTCTGGACCCTGATCTCTCTTTTGACGAACATATCAATACTGTTTCAATGACAGCTTTTTTAAATCTATGTAACATCGCAAAAATCAGAAAATGCCTGTCCAAAAATGATGCAGAAAAATGTATCCATGCTTTGTCACTTCTAGGTTAAACTACTTCAATGCTCTACTTCCGGCTTCCCGGATTAAGCACTAATTAATATTCAGTTAGTGCTATACACGGCTGCTAGAATCCTGACTAGAACCAAACTGATATATTTCCGAAAGATAAAGTCTAAACCAGGCTAGAACTTGTCAGTGTAGACCAAAACATTTGAGCATTTACATTTACATTTACATTTAAGTCATTTAGCAGACGCTCTTATCCAGAGCGACTTACAAATTGGTGCATTCACCTTATGACATCCAGTGGAGCAGCCACTTTACAATAGTGCATCTAAATCTTTTAAGGGGGGTGAGAGGGATTACTTTATCCTATCCTAGGTATTCCTTAAAGAGGTGGGGTTTCAGGTGTCTCCGGAAGATGGTGATTGACTCCGCTGTCCTGGCGTCGTGAGGGAGTTTGTTCCACCATTGGGGGGCCAGAGCAGCGAACAGTTTTGACTGGGCTGAGCGGGAACTGTACTTCCTCAGTGGTAGGGAGGCGAGCAGGCCAGAGGTGGATGAACGCAGTGCCCTTGTTTGGGTGTAGGGCCTGATCAGAGCCTGGAGGTACTGAGGTGCCGTTCCCCTCACAGCTCCATAGGCAAGCACCATGGTCTTGTAGCGGATGCGAGCTTCAACTGGAAGCCAGTGGAGAGAGCGGAGGAGCGGGGTGACGTGAGAGAACTTGGGAAGGTTGAACACCAGACGGGCTGCGGCGTTCTGGATGAGTTGTAGGGGTTTAATGGCACAGGCAGGGAGCCCAGCCAACAGCGAGTTGCAGTAATCCAGACGGGAGATGACAAGTGCCTGGATTAGGACCTGCGCCGCTTCCTGTGTGAGGCAGGGTCGTACTCTGCGGATGTTGTAGAGCATGAACCTACAGGAACGGGCCACCGCCTTGATGTTAGTTGAGAACGACAGGGTGTTGTCCAGGATCACACCAAGGTTCTTAGCGCTCTGGGAGGAGGACACAGTGGAGTTGTCAACCGTGATGGCGAGATCATGGAACGGGCAGTCCTTCCCCGGGAGGAAGAGCAGCTCCATCTTGCCGAGGTTCAGCTTGAGGTGGTGATCCGTCATCCACACTGATATGTCTGCCAGACATGCAGAGATGCGATTCGCCACCTGGTCATCAGAAGGGGGAAAGGAGAAGATTAATTGTGTGTCGTCTGCATAGCAATGATAGGAGAGACCATGTGAGGTTATGACAGAGCCAAGTGACTTGGTGTATAGCGAGAATAGGAGAGGGCCTAGAACAGAGCCCTGGGGGACACCAGTGGTGAGAGCACGTGGTGAGGAGACGGATTCTCGCCACGCCACCTGGTAGGAGCGACCTGTCAGGTAGGAAGCAATCCAAGCGTGGGCCGCGCCGGAGATGCCCAACTTGGAAAGGGTGGAGAGGAGGATCTGATGGTTCACAGTATCGAAGGCAGCCGATAGGTCTAGAAGGATGAGAGCAGAGGAGAGAGAGTTAGCTTTAGCAGTGCGGAGCGCCTCCGTGATACAGAGAAGAGCAGTCTCGGTTGAATGACTAGTCTTGAAACCTGACTGATTTGGATCAAGAAGGTCATTCTGAGAGAGATAGCGGGAGAGCTGGCCAAGGACGGCACGTTCAAGAGTTTTGGAGAGAAAAGAAAGAAGGGATACTGGTCTGTAGTTGTTGACATCGGAGGGATCGAGTGTAGGTTTTTTCAGAAGGGGTGCAACTCTCGCTCTCTTGAAGACGGAAGGGACGTAGCCAGCGGTCAGGGATGAGTTGATGAGCGAGGTGAGGTAAGGGAGAAGGTCTCCGGAAATGGTCTGGAGAAGAGAGGAGGGGATAGGGTCAAGCGGGCAGGTTGTTGGGCGGCCGGCCGTCACAAGACGCGAGATTTCATCTGGAGAGAGAGGGGAGAAAGAGGTCAGAGCACAGGGTAGGGCAGTGTGAGCAGAACCAGCGGTGTCGTTTGACTTAGCAAACGAGGATCGGATGTCGTCGACCTTCTTTTCAAAATGGTTGACGAAGTCATCTGCAGAGAGGGAGGAGGGGGGATTCAGGAGGGAGGAGAAGGTTGCAAAGAGCTTCCTAGGGTTAGAGGCAGATGCTTGGAATTTAGAGTGGTAGAAAGTGGCTTTAGCAGCAGAGAGAGAAGAGGAAAATGTAGAGAGGAGGGAGTGAAAGGATGTCAGGTCCGCAGGGAGGCAAGTTTTCCTCCATTTCCGCTCGGCTGCCCGGAGCCCTGTTCTGTGAGCTCGCAATGAGTCGTCGAGCCACGGAGCGGGAGGGGAGGACCGAGCCGGCCTGGAGGATAGGGGACATAGAGAGTCAAAGGATGCAGAAAGGGAGGAGAGGACGGTTGAGGAGGCAGAATCAGGAGATAGGTTGGAGAAGGTTTGAGCAGAGGGAAGAGATGATAGGATGGAAGAGGAGAGAGTAGCGGGGGAGAGAGAGCGAAGGTTGGGACGGCGCGATACCATCCGAGTAGGGGCAGTGTGGGAAGTGTTGGATGAGAGCGAGAGGGAAAAGGATACAAGGTAGTGGTCGGAGACTTGGAGGGGAGTTGCAATGAGGTTAGTGGAAGAACAGCATCTAGTAAAGATGAGGTCAAGCGTATTGCCTGCCTTGTGAGTAGGTGGGGAAGGTGAGAGGGAGAGGTCAAAAGAGGAGAGGAGTGGAAAGAAGGAGGCAGAGAGGAATGAGTCAAAGGTAGACGTGGGGAGGTTAAAGTCGCCCAGAACTGTGAGAGGTGAGCCGTCCTCAGGAAAGGAGCTTATCAAGGCATCAAGCTCATTGATGAACTCTCCGAGGGAACCTGGAGGGCGATAAATGATAAGGATGTTAAACTTGAAAGGGCTGGTAACTGTGACAGCATGGAATTCAAAGGAGGCGATAGACAGATGGGTAAGGGGAGAAAGAGAGAATGACCACTTGGGAGAGATGAGGATCCCGGTGCCACCACCCCGCTGACCAGAAGCTCTCGGGGTGTGCGAGAACACGTGGGCGGACGAAGAGAGAGCAGTAGGAGTAGCAGTGTTATCTGTGGTGATCCGTGTTTCCGTCAGTGCCAAGAAGTCGAGGGACTGGAGGGAGGCATAGGCTGAGATGAACTCTGCCTTGTTGGCTGCAGATCGGCAGTTCCAGAGGCTACCGGAGACCTGGAACTCCACGTGGGTCGTGCGCGCTGGGACCACCAGATTAGGGTGGCCGCGGCCACGCGGTGTGGAGCGTTTGTATGGTCTGTGCAGAGAGGAGAGAACAGGGATAGACAGACACATAGTTGACAGGCTACAGAAGAGGCTACGCTAATGCAAAGGAGATTGGAATGACAAGTGGACTACACGTCTCGAATGTTCAGAAAGTTGAGCTTACGTAGCAAGAATCTTATTGACTAAAATGATTAAAAATGATACAGTACTGCTGAAGTAGGCTAGCTGGCAGTGGCTGCGTTGTTGATTCGGGGGCTAGCTGGCTAGCTAGCAGTGTTGATTACGTTACGTTGCGTTAAAAGAACGACAATAGCTGGCTAGGTAACCTAGAAAATCGCTTTAGACTACACAATTATCTTTGATACAGAGACGGCTATGAGCACCATGTCACTGGCTTACTGGTGCTATTCCATCCTGTCCCTTGAGCGGTTTGAGTCACTGAAGTGATATTCCTGTCCAGGTTTGCCATGGGGGAGATCTTTGTGGGCTATACTCAGCCTTGTCTCAGGGTTGTAAGTTGGTGGTTGAAGATATCCTTCTTGTGGTGTGGGGGCTGTGCTTTGGCAAAGTGGGTGGGGTTATATCCTGCCTGGTTGGCCCTGTCTGGGGGTTTTGTCGGACAGGGCCACAGTGTCTCCCGACCACTCTTGACCTCCAGTATTTATGCTGCAATATTGTTTGTGTCGGGGGCTTTCCCTATCCACTGTCCTGTGTGAAGTTAAGAATGCCCCCTCTAATTCTCTCTATCTCTCTTTCTCTCTCATTCTCTCTATCTCTATTTCTCTTTTCTGTCGGAGGACCTGAGCCCTAGGACCATGCCTCAGGACCACCTGGCCTGATTACTCCTTCCTGTCTCCAGTCCACCTGGTTGTGCTGCTGCTCCAGTTTCAACTGTTCTGCCTGCGGCTAATGATCCCTGACCTGTTCACAACAGGCCGGACGTGCTGCCCTGCTGTTATTGACTCTCTCTCTCCTGCACCTGCTGTCTCGAACTCTGAATGATCGGCTATGAAAAGTCAATTGACATTTCATCCTGAGGTGCTGACCTGTTGCACCCTCTACAACCACTGTGATTATTATTAGTTGACCCTTCTGGTCATCTATGAACGTTTGAACATCTTGGTCATGTACTGTTATAATCTCCATCTGGCACAGCCAGAAGAGGACTGGCCACCCCTCAGAGCCTGGTTCCTCTCTAGGTTTCTTCCTAGGTTTTGGCCTTTCTAGGGAGTTTATCCTTAGCCACCATGCTTCTACACCTGCATTGCTTGCTCTTTGGGGTTTGAGGCTGGGTTTCTGTATAGCACTTTGTGACATCTTCTGATGTAAAATAAATAAATGTGATTGATCTTTGCAGGATTAGATGGTGGCAGGTGTCCAAGCAGGGTCAGACAGCCAGGGTAGACCAGTCTATGGAGCTCCAATAAATTTTGCAGTATGTTAGAACGATCAGTGAATGGATAAAAAGTTCCATCTTGGGTTGATGGGTAGGTTACAGTCTGGGATCTGGTAATCATGGTAATTTCAATTATTGAATGATTGATTGTATTATTGGATAATGTATGAATGTACGCCAAGGTCATTCTTTGTCATGCCTCATCTGAGTAGGATCAGACGGTGACAGGGGTCTCAGCAGGGTCAGGCAACCAGGGAAGACCAGTCTGTGATGGAGCTCAGAATAATTTTTGCAGATGCAACACTTTATTCCCTACTGTGCAGCAAACACTGGACAAGCCAGGAGTTTCAAAGATTTAAACTATTTTAAGCCATTCTGACAAACCTCTAAAGTTGATTTCTAAACCTGTGTCAAGGGTTGATAGAGGCATGTCAAACAAAAATGTGAGGAAGATCTGGGAGAATTACTACTGAAGATGACGAATGAATTCAGATATGTTTGAATTCCCAGTCATATTCATACAATATAATCTCAGACATAAATGACTGCAGGTTAAAGATCCTTCATAGACTGTACTATATGCCAGTGAAACTGAATATCATGCACTCAGAAAAGTAATTCCTCTGCTGGAGGTGTAAAACACAAAAGGAGACATATTTGCATACTGTATGTTATGCTTTGTATGTTATGCTCTGTATGTTAGGCTGTATGTTAGGCTGGCTGAATTATGGCAAATAGTATGTTCTTTTTTTATCTCAGCATGTTTACAGATTCTCCCTTCTCCCTGTTTTTGTTTGCTTGGAAATGTTGCTACTGGATACTCTTTATCAGAAGAAACTGTGTAAGCTAGCATTGATAGTGGCTAAGACATGCATTGCCATTAATCGGAAGGTTGGTTAATCTTCCACAATGTTACATTAGATGGCAAAAGTGTCAAGTTATGTATCAATAGATTCGATTTATTACAAGAGAAAAGGTATACTGTGCACCGTTCATAAGGTCTGGAAGCCTTATATGGAATACTCTATGACAAAAGGAGTCTGTATCCTCAGTAGGAGTCTGTATCTCTCCACCTCAGTAGAGTTACGTTTCAGGCAATCCTCAGCGGCTGGGCTGCTCAGTCCTGGCCCTGGGTGTCTGCCTTACTGTTGGTTGTCGCTCTAGCGTTAGCCTAACACACTTGAAACATATAATGAATGTTTCACCTAGATCCTAAAGCTGAGCGGGGTGTGTTGGTTTGGGGCTCTGCATGGCGGTGGACCCTTGGGGGGCAGGACGGGGCAGGACGGGGCAGGACGGGGCAGAACGGGGCAGGACGGGGCAGGACAGGGCAGGAAGGGGCAGGAAGGGGCAGGACGGGGCAGGACGGGGCAGGAAGGGGCAGGAAGGGGCAGGACGGGGCAGGACGGGGCAGAACGGAGCAGGAAAGGGCGATCCAGCTATATTGTGTGTAAGTAAAAAGAGCTCTACAGTACTATCAGAACTATGATATGAATATGAAAGTTATTACTGGGACAGTGAAGCATGTTTTCTTCTTTTGTCTCAATATTTCAAAAGTTTGGATTTGAAATCAAACCATGACTATGATGTTAATGTGCACACTGTCAGATTTCGTTTAAAGATATTTTCATCCATGTTGGCTGAATTGGCTGAACTGTTTAGAAAATACTGCACTTTTTGTACATAGCCCCCCCCTCCCCGCCCCCCATTCGCTTGTATGTTTATTAAAGTAGCAAAAAGTGAAGTATTTGATCTCACATTCATAGCATGCAACGGCTACGTTAAGCCAAGCAGTTACCATACCAGGCGGTGATGGAGCCAGTCAAGATGCTCTCAATGGTGCAGCGGTATAACTTTTTAAGGATCTGAGGGCCCAATCTTTTCAGCCTCCTGGGGGGGAAGGTCTGTTGTCGTGCCCTCTTCACAACTGTGTTGGTGTGTGTGGACCATGATAGATCCTTGTGGACACTGAGTACTACTTGAAGCTCTCGACACACACTCCACCCGCCCTGTCGATGTGAAAGGGGGCGTGTTCAGCCCTCCTTTTCCTGTAGTCCACGTTCACCTCCTTCGTCTTGCTGAAAGTTGAGGGAGAGGTTGTTGTTAGGTCACTGACCTCCTCCATGTAGGCCTTCTCATCGTCGTTGGTGATCAGGTCTACCCTACCACTGTCGTGTCGTCAGCAAACTTTAGACGGTGTTGGAGTCGTGCGCAACCACAGAGTCGTTGGTGATCAGGTCTACCCTACCACTGGGTACGGTGTTGGAGCCGTGCGCAGCCACAGAGTCGTTGGTGATCAGGTCTACCCTACCACTGGGTACGGTGTTGGAGCCGTGCGCAGCCACAGAGTCGTAGTTGAACAGGAAGTAAAAGAGTAAAAGAACATCCTTTAATAAATCATCTGTGTTGCATGTCACGTATATATTTCATTAGAAGATACTACATTTTAGGGAATAGGATGCTATTTGGGTCTGATTAAGTTTTTTAAAAGATTTTTTATCATCATCATCATCATCGTCGTTGTCTATGTGTTATCGTACACATTCATCGCCATCAAGAAGTGGGGCACCCGAGTGGCGCAGTGGTCCAAGGCGTCACTACAGACCCTGGTTCGATTCTGGGCTGTATCACAACCGGCCGTGATCGGATGTTCCACAGGTCGGCGCACATTTGGCCCCAGCGTCGTCCAGATTAGGGAAGGGTTTGGTCAAATAATAATAATAAAATATAATAAAATAATAATGGATAAAATAACAATTTGTTCTTAACTGTCTTGAATAGTTAAAGAAAGAAAGAAAAAAAAGTGTGGAGTGTTTCAAGAGATTTAGTCATCCAGAGGGTAAATTAACCACATCAAGTGTTTAGCTTCAAGAGATTCAGTCATCCAGAGGGTCAATTAACCACATCAAGTGTGTAGCTTCAAGAGATTCAGTCATCCAGAGGGTCAATTAACCACATCAAGTGTGTAGCTTCAAGAGATTCAGTCATCCAGAGGGTAAATTAACCACATCAAGTGTGTAGCACTCTGATTCAAGAGATTCAGTCATCCAGAGGGTCAATTAAACACATCAAGTGTGTAGCTTCAAGAGATTCAGTCATCCAGAGGGTCAATTAACCACATCAAGTGTGTAGCTTCAAGAGATTCAGTCATCCAGAGGGTAAATTAACCACAGATAAAAGCACATCAAGTGTGTAGCTTCAAGAGATTCAGTCATCCAGAGGGTCAATTAACCACATCAAGTGTGTAGCTTCAAGAGATTCAGTCATCCAGAGGGTCAATTAACCACATCAAGTGTGTAGCTTCAAGAGATTCAGTCATCCAGAGGGTAAATTAACCACAGATAAAAGCACATCAAGTGTGTAGCACTCCGATTCAAGAGATTCAGTCATCCAGAGGGTAAATTAACCACATCAAGTGTGTTTTTGGTGAAGGGGGTAATATCATGTATTATAGCAATTCGCTGTTCCCTGGAAGGGCGTCAGAATGTATTTCTTCTCAGCCTTGTATTCATTCTATTCAATGTTCGATCCATCAGGAGAGGGAGGGAGTAGGATATGTTTTATTTTTTTGACCTTTATTTAACCAGGAAAGTCAGTTCAGAACAAATTCTTATTTTCAATGACAGCCTAGGAACAGTGGGATAACTGCCTGTTCAGGGGCAGAACGACAGAATTGTACCTTGTCAGCTCAGGGGTTTGAACTTGCAACCTTCACGGTTACTAGTCCAACGCTGTAACCACTAGGCTACCCTTACCTCTCTATGCTGAAGAGGTAAGAATACCACTTGCCTGTCAGATAGATACTTTATGATGATTATCCATCCACTCAAGGCACTTGTCCTCACCCCTGCACAGCCATGTCCACACCTGACTACCAAATATGCACATGCAGCACAGATGAGTGTTGCACAGATGACTTGACTATCTGATATGAGTAATGAGTTGACTATCTGATATGAGTAATGAGTTAATTATCATATATGTGATGACTTGACTATCTGATATGAGTAATGAGTTAATTATCATATATGTGATGACTTGACTATCTGATATGAGTAAGGAGCTGACTATATGATATGAGTAATGAGTTGACTATCTGATATGAGTAATGAGTTAATTATCATATATGTGATGACTTGACTATCTGATATGAGTAATGATTTGACAGTCTGATATGAGTAATGATTTGACAGTCTGATATGAGTAATGATTTGACAGTCTGATATGAGTAATGAGTTGACTATCTGATATGAGTAATGAGTTGACAGTCTGATATGAGTAATGAGTTGACTATCTGATATGAGTAATGAGTTAATTATCATATATGTGATGAGTTGACTATCTCATATAAGTAATGAATTGACTATATTACCTTAGTGTTAACTGTTAATAAACGTGTTGATTACTTGCATTAATATATCTCCTGACTCTAATTTAAATGTGCAAAACAAAAAAACGATGCAAATCTGTTTAAAATCACTGAAGGATCATGTGTAAAACCCAAATGCAACTCAATCGCTGTGTGTCTGTGGGCAGTCACAATCGCTGCGTGTCCACATCACAGCATCCAGCTCTGTGTGTCTGTGGGCAGTCACAATCGCTGCGTGTCCACATCACAGCATCCAGCTCTGTGTGTCTGTGGGCAGTCACAATCGCTGCGTGTCCACATCACAGCATCCAGCTCTGTGTGTCTGTGGGCAGTCACAATCGCTGCGTGTCCACATCACAGCATCCAGCTCTGTGTGTCTGTGGGCAGTCACAATCGCTGCGTGTCCACATCACAGCATCCAGCTCTGTGTGTCTGTGGGCAGTCACAATCGCTGCGTGTCCACATCACAGCATCCAGCTCTGTGTGTCTGTGGGCAGTCACAATCGCTGTGGGCGTGTCCACATCACAGCATCCAGCTCTGTGTGTCTGTGGGCAGTCACAATCGCTGCGTGTCCACATCACAGCATCCAGCTCTGTGTGTCTGTGGGCAGTCACAATCGCTGCGTGTCCACATCACAGCATCCAGCTCTGTGTGTCTGTGGGCAGTCACAATCGCTGCGTGTCCACATCACAGCATCCTTCTCTATGTGTCTGTGGGCTGTCACAATCGCTGCTGGGACAGAATAGAGAGTATTTTTCACATCAGCGTATCGATTTAAGCCCCCCCCGAAAGAAATTATAAAAATCAAGAGCTTTCCCTTGAGAGAAACTTACGGAAATCACGTAACACTCAAGATGTTTGTCGCATCTCAAAACGATCCCTTTTCTTGGGTTGTAGAAGGGCATTATTTTGTTGTTGAGAGTTTTGTTTAATTTCTGGGGTCCGACTAAAGTGCTGGAATATTCCATCTGGACCCACCCCACCTCACCTCACCTCACCTCACCCCACCTCACCCCACCTCACCCCACCTCACCTCACCCCACCTCACCCCACCTCACCTCACCTCACCTCACCTCACCCCACCTCACCTCACCCCCACCTCACCCCACCTCACCTCACCTCACCCCACCTCACCTCACCTCACCCCACCTCACCCCACCTCACCCCACCTCACCTCACCTCACCCACCTCACCCCACCTCACCTCACCCCACCTCACCTCACCTCACCTCACCCCACCCCACCCAACCCCACCTCACCCTCACCTCACACCTCACCCACCCACCACCCCACCTCACCTCACCTCACCCCACCCACCTCACCTCACACCTCACCTCACCTCCTCACCCCACCCAACCCCACCCACCTCACCCAACCTCCCCCTCACCCTCACCTCACCTCACCCCACCTCACCCCACCTCACCTCACCTCACCCCACCTCACCCACCTCCCCACCTCACCTCACCTCACCTCACCCCACCCACCCACCTCACCCCACCTCACCTCACCACCTCACACCCCACCTCACCTCACCACCCCACCTCACCTCACCCACCTCACCTCACCTCACCTCACCCCACCTCACCTCACCCCACCTCACCTCACCTCACCCCACCTCCCACCTCACCTCACCTCACCTCACCCCACCTCACCCCCCCACCCCAACCTCACCTCACCCAACCTCACCTCACCTCACCTCACCCCCACCTCACCCCACCCACCCCACCCCACCTCACCTCACCTCACCCACCCCACCTCACCTCACCTCACCCCACCCACCCCACCCCACCTCACCCCACCTCACCTCACCTCACCCACCTCACCCCTCACCTCACCTCACCTCCCCCCACCTCACCCACCCCACCCCACCCACCCCACCCAACCCAACCCACCTCACCTCACCCTCACCTCACCCCACCTCACCTCACCCCACCTCACCTCACCCCACCCCACCCCCACCTCACCCCACCTCACCTCACCCAACCCCACCTCACCCCACCTCCCACCCCACCCCACCTCACCTCACCCACCCCACCCCACCCACCTCACCTCACCCCACCTCACCCACCTCACCCCCCACCCCACCCCACCTCACCCACCTCACCCCACCCCACCTCACCCACCCCACCCCACCCCACCTCACCCAACCCACCTCACCCACCCCACCCCACCTCACCTCACCCCACCTCCCCAACCCCACCTCACCCACCTCACCCAACCCCACCTCACCTCACACCCCACCTCCCCAACCCCCCTCACCTTCACCCAACCCCACCTCACCCAACCCCACCTCCCCACCTCACCCAACCCCACCTCACCCAACCCCACCTCACCTCACCTCACCCCACCCCACCTCACCCAACCCCACCTCACCCAACCCCACCCCACCTCACCCAACCCACCCCACCCCCCTCACCCAACCCCACCTCACCTCACCCCACCCCACCCCACCCCAACCCCACCTCACCCCACCCCACCTCACCTCACCCCACCCCACACCCCCCCCACCCCACCTCACCTCACCTCACCACCCCACCCACCCCACCTCACCTCACCCAACCCCACCCCACCTCACCTCACCCCACCCCACCCCCCACCCAACCTCACCTCACCCCACCCAACCCCACCCACCTCACCTCACCCCACCCCCCCACCCAACCCCCCCCACCTCACCTCACCCCACCCCACCTCACCCAACCCCCCCACCTCACCTCACCTCACCCCACCCCACCTCACCCAACCCCCCCACCTCACCCCACCTCACCCAACCCCACCCACCTCACCCCACGCCCCCACCTCACCCCACCCCACCCCACCTCACCCCACCCCACCCCACCCCACCCCACCTCACCCCCATCGAGTGCTTACGGAGTAGTCTCTGGCAAATGTCACATCTCCATGGGAGAGACAGAGAGTGGATGAGAGGGTTCAGATATGTGATTTAATCAGTAGCTCCGTAGAGATTTAGGTGTTTAATCTGGGTAAAAGGGTGGGTGATTGTGAATTCTGATCTATCAAACTCAAACATGGGGAATGATGACAATGTGACCCCTTTGGACGCACTGAACTTCTCATTGTGAATGTGATTTCAGTGTGTGTGTGTGAGCATGTTGTTTCACCAGAACATCCTTGGTCAATCTTCACCCCTTCTAACTGCCTCAGATCTCCCTTTGAAAGTAACATATCATCTAATAATATAATTTATAAATATACATATGGGTGGTCGTGGGAATCAAACCCTTAATTCTGTCTGCAAGTGCCATGCTCTACCAACTGAGCCATTCAGTACTACAAGAAACGAGGAAGGAAGCGACCTCCCTCTAATGTCTTCTGGCTGTGCAGAGAGCTAGCTTGGGCAATTAAAGTGTGTTCCACTCTGTTGTACACGTGCAAAACACATTTCCCCTCCTAAAAAATCAACAAAGCCGCCAGTGAACGAATGAAAGGAAAAGTGGGGAGAATGCTATCAATTTAGGGAATGGATTGAGAGCCAATGCAGGGAAATTAGAAGGAATGATTGCAACCCCCCCCCCTCCCTTCTTTCTCACTCCTCCCTGCATCTAGCGGCACACAAACGGCAGAACAAATCTTCCCACTGAATTATCCCAAGCCCTGAATCTTCTCTCTTTGTTCTCTATCCACAGACAATATGGTTCCGCATCGAACCAGTATTAGAATTCTGTACTTTTGTCCATAATGCACATCTCATTGTTATTGGCCAGTCTTTCCAGAAGCCGTAGTACAGTATATTCTCTAACACATGTTGGCGGTGCTGTGTGGTGGAAGGGCAGAGGCCTTTAAAGAGAGTATGCTTTTGCATGCTGCTGAAAGTAGCAGTCGAACATGCCGACCTCGTGTACTGTACGCGTAAAAAGAAAACGTTACACGTTATTCAATCTTTTAATCTGAAACTGCTCGCGAGCGTCAAACGAGCGTCTGAATAGAATTTGTATACCCACGTTGGGTGATTGAAAGATGAACTGAGGTTCACACTCCAGTCTAGTTGGTGGTGGAAATCACCTTAGAGTTGGTTTCCAACCGCCATATAAAGTCCACAGAAGAAGAAGAAGAATACTGAAGGAAGTAGTCTACTATAAACAATTATTTTCCCCTTTTATCTGTGGGATAAATGTCGCAGTAGAGACATGATTTGATTCACTCAAAATGGGTCAAAATTCTACAAAGTTCCAGAAAAAAAGGACCTTGTGCATTCCAGGCAAAAAAAAGCTATCCAGTGTTTGCATCCCAGGATACATTAACTAGCAACACCAAGCTAGTTAGCTAATTGGCCATGAATGTATCATGTGTTTTGACCCGTCCAAAAATGAATATAGTTGCTTCATAGTTCATTTTGACATTTCAAAATGCGTCTGGTGTGATGTGTGTCCGGATCGCGTCTGGTGTGGATGAACAAAATCAACATGCGTGTGATTGTATGTTACGCGGACGGACGTGTGTGCCCGGTCTAGACATCACGTAAGAATAAATCAATAAGTAATGATATGTTGGATGTTACCAAGATGGTAGAGAGCCAGAGACTGACCATGAAATGTGTGTGTGTGTGTGTGAGTCGCAAAAACACACATATAAAAAGTGAGAGGACCGAGAGAAATGCAAAAGGAAGTTAAATATACACCACCACAACAACAAATCATGCACGGAGCCAGAAGACCCAAGGATATTTCAGAAGACACCTATAAAATCTACACCGCCATAACAAATCACAGTACTACTCCCTGCCCATACAACACCAGTCAACAAGAGCAGGGTGGGGGGCCTTCTGTCTGTGTGTGTGTGAGTGCGTTTGTGCATGCGTGTGCGCGTGGGTGTCAGTTTTTGAACTATATTTACCGCTTGGTGTATATTTGTGTTTAAGTCAGACAGGTCAGATCAGTGTTCGACGTTCATCTATATCGGGAGATGACGTGGAAACCGGCCACTGGGGACAACAGTCAGCGCTGTTACGTTCAAGTAGTAGGTTTCATATTTGCAAAGGCGAACAGTTTTAAGTCTATCCCAAACCTTAACCCTTATCTTAACCAGTCGGAATTCATGCCTAAGCTTAAGAATTCGGAGCTAGATGAACTTTCACTTTGGAACGTGATGTTTCGATCAATTTATAATTTGAAAAGTTTGAGAAACATGGATAAATGTGTCATTCTGACATGAGACTGTGAGAGCCTGTTGGTTTAAGCATATGTACTAAACTATAAACAGTATCGATGACAATTCAAATGTGTTTGTCACTGTTTTGACAGTGATATCAGCCCACCCTAGCGTGTGTATGTAGTACGTGTGTTTGCACACTCGCTGTGTTCACTCTTCCTACACACATCTTCACTAGTATCTATAGTGGGTATTATTGTAAAATACATAGATACTAGCAGTGGGTATTATTGTAAAATACATAGATACTAGCAGTGGGTATTATTGTGAAATATATAGATACTAGCAGTGGGTATTATTGTAAAATACATAGATACTAGCAGTGGGTATTATTGTAAAATACATAGATACTAGCAGTGGGTATTATTGTGAAATATATAGATACTAGCAGTGGGTATTATTGTAAAATATATAGATACTAGCAGTGGGTATTATTGTAAAATATATAGATACTAGCAGTGGGTATTATTGTAAAATATATAGATACTAGCAGTGGGTATTATTGTAAAATATATAGATACTAGCAGTGGGTATTATTGTAAAATATATAGATACTAGCAGTGGGTATTATTGTAAAATATATAGATACTAGCAGTGGGTATTATTGTAAAATACATAGATACTAGCAGTGGGTATTATTGTAAAATATAGATACTAGCAGTGGGTATTATTGTAAAATATATAGATACTAGCAGTGGGTATTATTGTATAGATACTAGCAGTGGGTATTATTGTAAAATATATAGATACTAGCAGTGGGTATTATTGTAAAATATATAGATACTAGCAGTGGGTATTATTGTAAAATACATAGATACTAGCAGTGGGTATTATTGTAAAATACATAGATACTAGCAGTGGGTATTATTGTAAAATATATAGATACTAGCAGTGGGTATTATTGTAAAATACATAGATACTAGCAGTGGGTATTATTGTAAAATATATAGATACTAGCAGTGGGTATTATTGTAAAATATATAGATACTAGCAGTGGGTATTATTGTAAAATACATAGATACTAGCAGTGGGTATTATTGTAAAATACATAGATACTAGCAGTGGGTATTATTGTAAAATATATAGATACTAGCAGTGGGTATTATTGTAAAATACATAGATACTAGCAGTGGGTATTATTGTAAAATACATAGATACTAGCAGTGGGTATTATTGTAAAATATATAGATACTAGCAGTGGGTATTATTGTAAAATACATAGATACTAGCAGTGGGTATTATTTAAAATATATAGATACTAGCAGTGGGTATTATTGTAAAATACATAGATACTAGCAGTGGGTATTATTGTAAAATATATAGATACTAGCAGTGGGTATTATTGTAAAATACATAGATACTAGCAGTGGGTATTATTGTAAAATATATAGATACTAGCAGTGGGTATTATTGTAAAATACATAGATACTAGCAGTGGGTATTATTGTAAAATATATAGATACTAGCAGTGGGTATTATTGTAAAATACATAGATACTAGCAGTGGGTATTATATTTAGAACTAGTAATCGAGCTTAGTAGTGAATTAGCACCAAATAAATGTGCCTATGATATTTACATTTTTACATTTAAGTCATTTAGCAGACGCTCTTATCCAGAGCGACTTACAAATTGGTGCATTCACCTTATGACATCCAGTGGAACAGTAGTGCATCTAAATCTTTTAAGGGGGTGAGAGGGATTACTTCATCCTATCCTAGGTATTCCTTAAAGAGGTGGGGTTTCAGGTGTCTCCGGAAGGTGGTGATTGACTCCGCTTAGTGCACATGAACATACAGGCCAATTCATCTCCATTGAACACAACCAAAAACAATCTGTAAAAAATCTAGCACCCTTTTTTAACAGTAAAATATAACAACAATAGCTTTAACCGCCTACCCACAATTCTTGAATACCATCTCAGTAGTCTTTTACACTTCTTGATAAAACCACTGTGAATTACTTTAGAAGATGACACAAATATGTTCTATTACATGACACCGTGGAACATAAATTGGTGCAACCAAATCACGGGCTGGTGCCACCAACTGAAAAACGAAGGGGAAAATGTTAGCCTGGAGCCCTGTAATGTGTTGGAAAGCAGAGAGCACCCGAGGAGGACATTCTGTGCATATTGGGTTTGGTGGAAGTGATTAGAAGGAGATTTTGGGTAGTCGTGGGGTTGTTATCACTGCATTTGATTTATCACCCTCAGCTGGGAAAGCCCAACGCAACAGAGAAATGCAAATTAAAATATAAACATTGTATCCCCCCCCAATAAACTCCTCTAGGATGGAAACAGAAAACACATCTTCTTTAGCTCTACTAGAACTTGCATTTCTGTTGCAAATCCTTCAAGCTTTTTGATTGAGACTGTCTAGTGTGGCAGGGGTTTGGACTTTGAACTTACAATAGAACTAACTCCATTAGTTCTATTGTACCAGACAAGCTCAATCAACTCAATTAAATATATTTATTAGTATGATTTAAGTATTTGAAAGACAACAAAGTCCCCCTCCCCACCCCAAAAAACACCTTTCTTTCAACCAACTTGTTGTCGAAAATATTGGGAACATTTGGTGCCGTTAATTCAGTTAAGTCAGTTAAGAACAGCCTGGAATCGAACCAGGGACCGTAGTAACAACACCTCTTGCTACTGAGGTACAGTGCCTTAGACCGCTGCTCCGCTCAGGTTAATACCGTGAGGTGACATGAGAAAAGCAGCTGGGGGAACGGGTGGTGGAAGGGCAGTTACCAAATCAACACACAGACTCTGCTTCCGTCTCTGGAGCAGTGATATTGGGGGTCTGGGTTTGGCCAAGAGGCACCTTAGATGCTGAACTGCTTGCGTCCTTTGTTTTTTGTTTTTCTGTGAAAAAAGCTTTAAGTAATGTTACCATTAATTTTCCAAAAGAAAAACACACGCAAAAAACACAAGCGCACACACACACACACACACACACACATACACATACACACACACACACACACATACACACATACACACACATACACACATACACACACACACAGACATACACACATACACACACACACACACATACACACACACACATACACACATACACACACATACACACACACACACACACACACACATACACACACACACACGCACATACACACACACACATACACATACACACACACACACATACACACGCACACGCACACACACACATACACATACACACACACACACACACACACACACACATATACACACACACACATACACACACATACACATACACACACACATACACATACACACACACACATACACACACATATACACACACACACACACACACACATTCACATACACACACACACACACATATACACACACACACACACACACACACACACACACATTTATACACACACACACACACACATATACACATACACACACACACACATACACACACACACACACACACATATACACACACACATACACACACATACACACACACACACACACACCAATGAGGTACCTTTTGAAGCCTTTTTCTGGTAGTTGGTCCCTACAGTAGCTCCAAACTGCTGGGTTGTAAATGGAGCAGTTTGTTTCCAGGCTTGTTTTACTCCTTTCAAACGCAGTAAATTACAAGCTCACACTATACAGATAATAGGCCATTCATGTCCTTAAGTGCATGTACAGTGGAAGTGAGTTATCGCCACCTACCAACCGCGCTATAAAGTTTCCCCTTGAAAATATATAGCATCATTACAGATAAGAGGAAAAAAATACCTAACACATCTTTGTCTCTGTCATATGCTCTTGTTTAGGGGAATTTCAAGGAAAACATTTCCAACAAAACATATTCTGGTTCTTCTTTTCATTTTACTAGTCATAGATCCAGACTGTATTTTATAGTATAAGCAACTTTTTCTCAAACTTTTTGAAGCCTCTTTCATCATTCAACCTTACTGTATTTAATGGATAAGAATAACTGTAGGCCATCCTCCCAAAACTATGAGGAGTTTGAGAAGTGTTGTGAAACTAATGAGCTGAGTGTTTTTTTTTTTTTTGTTTTTTTTTGTCTGCAGATATTTAAGAACAAAACTGTGAAGTTCTGGGAAAGAAGTAGAACTATGCAGAAGGGGTGATATTTCATGATTTTGTCTGCGCCTCTTTTGATAAAGGTCCAACTATAACACAGCTTGTGCATGACGTTCTCCCACTGACAAATATGTCAATTAATAGATTTGTTTCTGGCGATAATAGCCGACCAGGGGAGGTTCGTGCTGCAGTCCAGGAAAATAAAGAATGGTCGCCCAGGAATAGTACAATCCTCCATGATACTCCACATGACCAAAAGTATGTGGACACCAGCTCATCGAACATCTCATTCCAAAATCATGGGCATCAATATGGAGTTGGTCCCCCTTTTGCTGCTATAAAAGCCTCCACTGTTCTGGGAAGGCTTTCCACTAGATGTTGGAACATTGCTGTGGGGACTTGCTTCCATTCAGCCACAAGAGCATTAGTGAGGTCGGGCACTGACGT
Source organism: Oncorhynchus nerka (assembly GCF_034236695.1). Taxonomy (NCBI): domain Eukaryota; kingdom Metazoa; phylum Chordata; class Actinopteri; order Salmoniformes; family Salmonidae; genus Oncorhynchus; species Oncorhynchus nerka. The sequence continues at coordinate 6,558,663 of NC_088420.1, forward strand.
TGGGCAACTAGGCCTGGCTCGCAGTCGGAGTCTCAACTCATCCCAAAGGTGTTTGTGTCACACCCTGACCTTAGAGAGCTTTTTATGTCTCTATTTCGTTTGGTCAGGGTGTGATGTGGGGTGGGCATTCTATGTTTTGTTTTCTATGTTTCTTTATTTCTATGTTTTGGCCGGGTATGGTTCTCAATCAGCTGTCTATCGTTGTCTCTGATTGGGAACCATACCCGGCCAAAACATAGAAATAAAGAAACATAGAATGGAACCATACTTAGGTAGCTTTTTCCCACATCGGTTTTGTGGGTAGTTGTCTTCTGTTTAGTGTTTTGCACCTGACAGGACTGTTTCGGTTTCGTTTATTCACTTTGTCATTTTTGTTTCAGTGTTCTGTTTAATAAAAGTCTTGAACACTTACCACGCTGCGCTTTGGTCCGATTCCTCGTCATCGGACGACGACACCCGTTACAGTTTGATGCGGTTGAGGTCAGGACTCTGTGCATGCCAGTCAAGTTCTTCAACACCGATCTCGACAAACCATTTTTATATGGACCTCACGAAAGGTTCATCCCCAAACTGTTACCACAAAGTTGGAAGGACAGAATCATCAAAAATGTAATTGTAGACTCTAGCGTTAAGATTTCCCTTCACTGGAACTAAGGGGCCTGAACCATGAAAAACAGCCGCAGACCATTATTCCTCCTCCACCAAACTTTACAGTTGGCACTATGCATTGGGGCAGGTAGCGCTCTCCTGGCATCCTCCAAACCCAGATTCGTTTGTCGGACTGCCAGATGGTAAAGCGTGATTCATCACTCCAGAGAACACATTTACGCTGCTCCATAGTCCAATGGTGGCGGGCTTTACACCACTCCAGCCAAATCTTGGCATTGCTCATGGTTATCTTAGACTTGCGTGCGGCTGCTCGGCCATGGAAACCCGTTTTTCTAAGCTCTCGATGAACAATTATTGCGCTGCGGTTGCTTCCAGAGGAAGTTTGGAACTCGGTAGTGAGTGTTGAAACTGAGGACAGACGACCGCCAAGTGCTTCAGGGAGCTTGTGTGGCCTATTACTTCACGGCTGAGCTCCTAGATGTTTCCAACACTTACAGTTGACCAGGGCAGCTCTAGAAGGGCAGATATTTGATGAATTGACTTGTTGGAAAGATGGCATCCTAAGACGGTGCCACGTTGAAAGTCACTGAGCTCTTCATGGTGGCCATTCTACTGTTTATGGCGATTGCATGGCTGTGTGCTCAATTTTATATACCTGTCAGCAACGGGTGTGGCTGAAATAGCCGAATCCACAAATGTAAAGGCGTGTCCAAATACCTTTATATATATAGTCTGTGAGAGATTTTGTTAACACAGACAGACTTCTGGGTTCTACGTATAGGATAATGAAGGTACCAAATTAGCTTGTCTCAACCTTTCACAACTAGAATGGTCATGAGGGAGGATACAGCAATATGTTATCAACGAGCGGTTTCATCACACAGTTAGCCACGGTGGTTAGCTAGCCCGGCTGCATAAGGACAACAGACAGAGGAAGTTTAAATGTTTTATAGTCTGTGGCAAATTGTCCGACTGTGAATAGCGTGCATGCTTCTATGCTAGCTATGCAGGCGAATGTCCAGGCGAATGCTTAACTAGCTAGCTAAAGTCGCTTACAGTAAGTTTGTACTGTTCGCCCCTACACTGCTGCTAGATAATGTAATGCTGTCGGGTCAAAATAATGCCTTCAAACATGACGACATGTCTCCATGTGTATAGGGTTAGGGTACATATAGGTGACAAACTGTGTGGAGGATGAGTCACCATATACTACCCACCATTGCGACCTGTACGCTCTCGTTGGCTGGCCCTCGCTTCATACTCGTCGCCAAACCCATTGGCTCCATGTCATCTACAAGACCCTGCTAGGTAAAGTCCCCCCTTATCTCAGCTCGCTGGTCACCATAGCATCTCCCACCTGTAGCACGCGCTCCAGCAGGTATATCTCTCTAGTCACCCCCAAAACCAATTCTTTCTTTGGCCGCCTCTCCTTCCAGTTCTCTGCTGCCAATGACTGGAACGAACTACAAAAATCTCTTAAATTGGAAACACTTATCTCCCTCACTAGCTTTAAGCACCAACTGTCAGAGCATCTTACAGATTACTGCACCTGTACATAGCCCACCTATAATTTACCCCAAACAACTACCTCTTTCCCAACTGTATTTAATTTATTTATTTATTTTGCTCCTTTGCACCCCATTATTTTTATTTCTACTTTGCACATTCTTCCATTGCAATACTACCATTCCAGTGTTTTACTTGCTATATTGTATTTACTTTGCCACCATGGCCTTTTTTGCCTTTACCTCCCTTCTCACCTAATTTGCTCACATTGTATATAGACTTGTTTTTTTTTACTGTATTATTGACTGTATGTTTGTTTTACTCCATGTGTCACTCTGTGTCGTTGTTTGTGTCGAACTGCTTTGCTTTATCTTGGCCAGGTCGCAATTGTAAATGAGAACTTGTTCTCAACTTGCCTACCTGGTTAAATAAAGGTGAAATGAATAAAATAAAATAAAACTTGATCTAATTAGATTAATTTTGTGAAAGAAAAACATTGAATTGCTCCAGGACAATATGGGCTGAACACGATCCAATCATATCTATTAAAGACTGAAAACGATCCAATCATATCTATTCTGAACTGAACACGATACAATCATATATATTATGGACTGAACACAGTCCAATCATATCTGTTCTGGACTGAACACGATCCAATCTGCAATATAGTCATCAAATGTTTTATTGCAGATTTCACTCTCTTTACTTTTACCTATCGTGTTCAGATAGTAGGACCATTAAGTGCTCTTCTTTTACCAGGCGAAAGTAAGACCATAAAGAGCCACCCAAATAGCATTACACCCATTACATCTTAAAATGACCACAGAAGGTAGAGAATATTTTTTTTGGCTTTTTCTTTGGAGGGGGTGGAAAGGGGGCTAGAGAAAGTGATTTTAAACTTACATTAGTAAGAATACATGGTCTTATTGAAGGAGACAAGGTCAACAGGGGAGATTTATTTACATTAGTGAGGAGCACCCTCCCCAGATGGAGCAGTTGTGGAACAACCCGGAATATTAGCTTAGTCAAAAAGAAAGGGCCGTCGGAAGGTCAAGTTGTTCGCTGAGACAGCTGCAAACCATAACAGACACTATTAAAATAGAAAAGGGATAACATGGTGGGATAGAGTTGGATCACGGTGGGTTAGGGTTAGCTCATGGTGAGTTATCACTGTGGGATAGGGTTAGCTCATGGTGAGTTAGCTCATGGTGGGTTAGGGTTAGCTCATGGTGAGTTAGATCACTGTGGGATAGGGTTAGCTCATGGTGAGTTAGATCATGGTGGGTTAGGGTTAGCTCATGGTGAGTTAGATCATGGTGGGATAGGGTTAGCTCATGGTGAGTTAGATCATGGTGGGTTAGGGTTAGCTCATGGTGGGATAGGGTTAGCTCATGGTGAGTTAGATCATGGTGGGTTAGGGTTAGCTCATGGTGAGTTAGATCATGGTGGGTTAGGGTTAGCTCATGGTGAGTTAGATCATGGTGGGGTAGGGTTAGCTCATGGTGAGTTAGATCATGGTGGGTTAGGGTTAGCTCATGGTGGGATAGGGTTAGCTCATGGTGAGTTAGATCATGGTGGGTTAGGGTTAGCTCATGGTGAGTTAGATCATGGTGGGTTAGGGTTAGCTCATGGTGAGTTAGATCATGGTGGGTTATGGTTAGATCATGGTGGGTTAGGGTTAGCTCATGGTGAGTTAGATCATGGTGGGTTAGGGTTAGCTCATGGTGAGTTAGATCATGGTGGGATAGGGTTAGCTCATGGTGGGATAGGGTTAGCTCATGGTGAGTTAGATCATGGTGGGTTAGGGTTAGCTCATGGTGAGTTAGATCATGGTGGGTTAGGGTTAGCTCATGGTGGGATAGGGTTAGCTCATGGTGAGTTAGATCATGGTGGGATAGGGTTAGCTCATGGTGAGTTAGATCATGGTGGGTTAGGGTTAGCTCATGGTGAGTTAGATCATGGTGGGATAGGGTTAGCTCATGGTGAGTTAGATCATGGTGGGTTAGGGTTAGCTCATGGTGAGTTAGATCATGGTGGGTTAGGGTTAGCTCATGGTGAGTTAGATCATGGTGGGTTAGGGTTAGCTCATGGTGAGTTAGATCATGGTGGGTTAGGGTTAGCTCATGGTGAGTTAGATCATGGTGGGATAGGGTTAGCTCATGGTGAGTTAGATCATGGTGGGTTAGGATTAGCTCATGGTGAGTTAGATCATGGTGGGATAGGGTTAGCTCATGGTGAGTTAGATCATGGTGGGTTAGGGTTAGCTCATGGTGAGTTAGATCATGGTGGGTTAGGGTTAGCTCATGGTGGGATAGGGTTAGCTCATGGTGAGTTAGATCATGGTGGGTTAGGGTTAGCTCATGGTGAGTTAGATCATGGTGGGTTAGGGTTAGCTCATGGTGGGATAGGGTTAGCTCATGGTGAGTTAGATCATGGTGGGATAGGGTTAGCTCATGGTGAGTTAGGTAGATCACGGTGGGATAGGGTTAGCTCATGGTGGGATAGGGTTAGCTCATGGTGAGTTAGATCATGGTGGGTTAGGGTTAGCTCATGGTGGGATAGGGTTAGCTCATGGTGAGTTAGATCATGGTGGGTTAGGGTTAGCTCATGGTGAGTTAGATCATGGTGGGTTAGGGTTAGCTCATGGTGAGTTAGATCATGGTGGGTTAGGGTTAGCTCATGGTGAGTTAGATCATGGTGGGTTAGGGTTAGCTCATGGTGGGATAGGGTTAGCTCATGGTGAGTTAGATCATGGTGGGTTAGGGTTAGCTCATGGTGAGTTAGATCATGGTGGGTTAGGGTTAGCTCATGGTGGGATAGGGTTAGCTCATGGTGAGTTAGATCATGGTGGGATAGGGTTAGCTCATGGTGAGTTAGGTAGATCATGGTGGGATAGGGTTAGCTCATGGTGAGTTAGATCATGGTGGGATAGGGTTAGCTCATGGTGAGTTAGGTAGATCATGGTGGGATAGGGTTAGCTCATGGTGAGTTAGGTAGATCATGGTGGGATAGGGTTAGCTCATGGTGAGTTAGATCATGGTGGGATAGGGTTAGCTCACGGTGGGTTAGCTCATGGTGGGATAGGGTTAGCTCACGGTGGGATAGGGTTAGCTCACGGTGGGATAGGGTTAGCTCATGGTGAGTTAGGTAGATCATGGTGGGATAGGGTTAGCTCACAGTGGGTTAGCTCACGGTGGGATAGGGTTAGCTCACGGTGGGATAGGGTTAGCTCATGGTGAGTTAGATCATGGTGGGATAGGGTTAGCTCATGGTGAGTTAGGTAGATCATGGTGGGATAGGGTTAGCTCATGGTGAGTTAGGTAGATCATGGTGGGATAGGGTTAGCTCATGGTGAGTTAGATCATGGTGGGTTAGGGTTAGCTCATGGGTTGAGTTAGGTTAGATCATGGTGGGATAGGGTTAGCTCACGGTGGGATAGGGTTAGCTCATGGTGAGTTAGGTAGATCATGGTGGGATAGGGTTAGCTCACAGTGGGTTAGCTCACGGTGGGATAGGGTTAGCTCACGGTGGGATAGGGTTAGCTCATGGTGAGTTAGATCATGGTGGGTTAGGGTTAGCTCACGGTGGGATAGGGTTAGCTCACGGTGGGATAGGGTTAGCTCACGGTGGGATAGGGTTAGCTCATGGTGAGTTAGATCATGGTGGGTTAGGGTTAGCTCATGGTGAGTTAGGTAGATCATGGTGGGATAGAGTTAGCTCACGGTGGGTTAGTGTTAGCTCACGGTGGTATAGGGTTAGCTCACAGTGGGATAGGGTTAGCTCACGGTGGGATAGATCATGGTGGGTTAGGGTTAGCTCATGGTGAGTTAGATCATGGTGGGTTAGGGTTAGCTCACGGTGGGATAGGCTTAGCTCACGGTGGGATAGAGTTAGCTCACGGTTCACGGTGGGTTAGTATTAGATCATGGTGGGTTAGATCATGGTGGGTTAGATCATGGTGGGTTAGATCATGGTGGGTTAGTGTTAGCTCATGGTGGGTTAGATCATTGTGGGTTAGTGTTAGCTCATGGTGGATTAGATCATGGTGGGTTATGGTTAGATCATGGTGGGTTAGGGTTAGATCAAGGTGGGTTAGCTCATGGTGGGTTAGGGTTAGATCAAGGTGGGTTAGCTCATGGTGGGTTAGATCATGGTGGGTTAGGGTTAGATCATAGTGGGTTAGGGTTAGATCAAGGTGGGTTAGCTCATGGTGGGTTAGATCATGGTGGGTTAGGGTTAGATCATGGTTTGTTAGTGTTAGCTCACGGTGTGTTAGATCATGGTGGGGTAGGGTTAGATCATAGTGGGTTAGGGTTAGATCAAGGTGGGTTAGCTCATGGTGGGTTAGGGTTAGATCATGGTTGGTTAGTGTTAGCTCATGGTGGGTTAGGGTTAGATCATGGTTGGTTAGTGTTAGCTCATGGTGGGTTACATCATGGTGGGTTAGATCATGGTGGGTTTGGGTTAGATCACGGTGGGTTAGATCATGGTGGGTTAGATCATGGTGGGTTAGATCATGGTGGGTTAGATCATGGTGGGTTTGGGTTAGATCACGGTGGGTTAGAACATGGTGGGTTAGATCATGGTGGGTTAGATCATGGTGGGTTAGATCACGGTGGGTTAGATCATGGTGGGTTAGATCATGGTGGGTTAGCTCATGGTTGGTTAGTGTTAGCTCCTGGTGGGTTAGCTCATGGTGGGTTAGATCATGGTGTGTTAGGGTTAGTTCATAGTGGGTTAGATCATGGTTGGTTAGATCATGGTGGGTTAGATCATGGTGGGTTAGATCATGGTTGGTTAGTGTTAGCTCATGGTGGGTTAGCTCATGGTGGGTTAGATCATGGTGTGTTAGGGTTAGTTCATAGTGGGTTAGATCATGGTGGGATAGATCATGGTGGGTTAGATCATGGTTGGTTAGTGTTAGCTCACGTGGGTTAGTGTTAGCTCATGGTGGGTTAGTTCATAGTGGGTTAGGGTTAGATCAAGGTTGGATCTAACAAATTAGTATGAAGGGGTGCTTTAGATCGTTTTTTCCTTCGTCAAAAACATGAACACATTCACAAGCACACACACACACACAAACACGCAGAGAGAACTCTGCCACAATCAGCCAATGCCTCAGTGAGTCTGCCTCTACCCTCCGTTCTACTGGCGAACGTTTAATCCCTGGAGAATAAATTGGAGGAGCTCAGTTCGATCCTGTCCTATCAACGGGCCATTAAAAACTGTAATATCCTATGTTGAACAAGGACATAGATAATATAAATATAGATGGGTTTTCCGTGCATTGGCAAGACAGAAAAACAGATTCCCATAAACTCAGGGGGTGATGGTCTGTGTCTCTTTGTTAACGGCTGCTGGTGGCCAATCTCTGATATTAAGTAAGTCTCTAGGTTTTGCTCGCCTGAGTCAGACAGTACTATAATATTTACCAAACTACTTTTCTTCTATGTTCTTCGTAGCTGCCTATTTATCACCCCAAACCGATGCTGGCACAAAGACCACACTCAAAAAGCTGTATGAGGCCATAAGCAAACAAAACAAATGCTCATCCAGACACGACGCTCCTAGTGGTGGAGGACTTTAAATGCAGGAAAACTGAAATCAGTTTCACCTATTTTCTACCAGCATGTCACATGGAAACAACAACAACAAAACAAAAACTCTAGATCACCTCCTTTACTCCACACTACAGAGCTCTCCCTCGCCCTCCATTTGGCAAATCTGACCATAACGCTATCCTCCTGATTCCTTCTTACAAGCAAAAACTCAAACAGGAAATACCAGTGATGTGCTCAATACTGAAATAGTGAGATGAAGCAGATGCTAAGCTACAGGACATGTTCACTACCACAGACTGGAATATGTTCCAGGATTCATCCGATGGCATTGAGGAGTATACTACATCAGTCACTAGCTTCATAAATGTCGTCCCCACAGTGACCGTACGTACATATCCCAACCAGAAGACATGGATTACAGGCAACATCCGCACCGAGCTAAAGGCTAGAGCTGCTACTTTCATGGAGCGGGACACTAATCCGGACGCTTATAAGAAATCCCTCTATGCCCTACAACAAACCATCAAACAGGCAAAGCGTCTATATAGGACAAAGATCGAATCCTATTACACCAGCTCTGACGCTCGTCGGATGTGGCAGGACATTATACGTTTTCATGTCTTTACTGAACACACCGTGTAAACTTTCACAGTGCAGGGTGGGAAAAGTATGGGAACCTTTGGATTTAATAACCGGTTGACCCTGCTTTGGCAGCAATGACCTCAACCAAACGTTTTCTGTAGTTGCGGATCAGACCTGCACAACGGTCAGAAGGAATTTTTTTACCATTCCTCTTTACAAAACTGTTTCCATTCAGCAATATTCTTTGGATGTCTGGTGTGAACCGCTCTCTTGAGGTCATGCCACAGCATCTCAATTGGGTTGAAGTCAGGAATCTGATTGGCCACTCCAGAAGGCATATTTTCTTCTGTTGAAGCCATTCTGTTTACTTTTTACTTCTGTGTTTTGGGTCATTGTCCTGTTGTGCCACGTAACTTCTGTTGAGCCTCAATTGGCTGGCACATAGCCTAACATTTCCCTGCAAAATGTCTGAATAAACTTGGGAATTCATTTTTCTGTTGACGATAGCATGCTGTCCAGGCCCTGAGGCAGCAAAGCAGCCCCAAACCATGATTCTCCCTCCACCATACTTTACAGTTGGGATGAGGTTTTGATGTTGTGCTGTACCTTTATTTTCCACAAATAGTGTTGTGTGTTCCTTCCAAGCAACTCAATTGTAGTTTCATCTGTCCACAGAATATTTTGCCAGTAGCGTTGTGGAACATCCAGGTGCTCTTATGTGAACTTCATTTGTGCAGCAATGTTTTTTTTGGGACAGCAGTGACTTCTTCTGTGGTGTCCTCCCATGAACAACATTGTTTTTTAGTGTTTTACCTGTCATTGACTCATCAACAGAGAAGTTAGCATGTTCCAGAGATTTCTGTAAATCTTTAACTGACACTAGGATTCTTCTTAACCTCGTTGAGCATTCTGCACTGTGCTCTTGCGGTCATCTTTGCTGGACGGTCACTCCTAGGGAGAGTAGCAACAGTGGTGAACATTCTCCATTTATAGACAATTTCTCCTACTGTGGACTGATGAACATCACAGCTTTTAGAGATACTTTTGTAATCCTTTCCAGCTTTATGCAAGTCAACAATTCTTAATCTTAGGTCTTCTGGGATCTCTTTTGTTCGAGGCAGGGTTCACATCAGGCAATGCTTCTTGGGAATAGCAAACACAAATTTTGTGCGTGTTTTTTATAGGGCAGGGCAGCTCTAACCAACATCTCCAATCTGGTCTCATTGATTGGACGCCAGGTTAGCTAACTCCTGACTTCAATTAGCTTTTGGAGAAGTCATTAGCCTATGGGTTTAGATATGTTTTCCAACCTACACTGTGAATGTTTAAATGATGCATTCAGTATAGACAAGAAAAATACAACAATTTGCGTGTTACTAGTTTAAGCACACTTTCATTGTTTATTGTTGTGACTTAAAGATGAAGATCACATCAAATCTGAAGACCAATTTATGCAGAAATCCAGGTAATTCCACACGCTGACCAGCTGGCAACTGCATTCACTGACATTTTCAACCTCTCTCTGACCATGTCTGTAATACCTACATGTTTCAAGCAGACCACCATAGTCCCTGTGCCCAAGAATGCCAAGGTAACCTGCCTAAATGACTACCACCCAGTAGCACTCACATCTGTAGACATGAAAAGCTTTGAAAGGCTGGTCATGGCTCACATCAACACCATAATCACAAAAACCCTGGACCCACTCCAATTCACATACTGCCCCAACAGAACGACAAATGACACAATCTCTATTGCACTCAACACTGCCCTTTCCCACACTGGACAAAAGGAACACCTACATGAGAATGCTATTAATATACTACAGCTCAGCGTTCAACACCATAGCGCCCTCCAAGCTCATCACTAAGCTAAAGTCCCTGGGAAAGAACACCTCCCTCTGCAACTGGATCCTGGACTTCCTGATGGGTCGCCCCCCCAGGTGGTGAGGGAAGGCAACAAGACATCTGCCATCTGCCCTCAACATGGGGACCATTCAGAGGTGCACGCTTAGTCCCCTCATGTACTCCCTGTTCAACCATGACTGCGTGGCCAAGCACAACTCCAACACCATCATTAAGTTTTCAGGCGTCGCGACAGTGGTAAGCCTGATCACTGGCGTTGATGAGACAGCCTATAGGGAGGAGGTCAGAGACCTGGTAGTGTGGTGCCAGGACAACAATCTCTTCAGAAAGACAAAGGAGCCGATCGTGGACAACTGGAAAAAACATCCGATCACGCCCTCATTCACATTGACAGGGCTGTAGTGGAGAAGGTTGAGAGATTCAAGTTCATTGGTGTCCACATCAGTAAGGATCTATCATGGTCCAAACACACTAACACAGTCGTGAAGAGAGGTTGAAAAGATTTGTCATGGGTCGTCATATTCTCGGAAAGTTCTACAGCTGCACCACCGAGAGCATCCTGAAGGGTTGCATCGCCGCCTGGTATGGCAACTTCTCAGCATCAGATGGCAAGGTGCTACAGAGAGTAGTGTGTACGGCCCAGTACATCACTAGGGCAGAGCTCCCTGCCATCCAGGACCTCTATACAAGGCGGTGTCACAGGAAAGCCCAACAAATTGTTAAAGATCCCAGCCACCTCAGTCATAGACTGTTCTCTCTGCTACTACACGGCAAGCGGTACCGGAGTGCCAAGAGTAGGACCAAAAGGCTCCTTATAAGCTTCAACCCCCAAGCGATAAGATTTCTGAGCAGTTCATAAAATGGCTACCTAGACTACTGTTATTAACCCCCTCATTGTATTGTATTGTTATCTATTATAATTCTTTGCACTGACCTTCTTGCACAGGCTCGATTTACTTAATTTTTGAAAACTCTGCATGGTTGGTTAAGGGCTCCTAAGTACGAATTGCAAGGGTGTTTTTCGGCCCATGTCACAAATACAATTCAATTTGATTTCACATTTCTTTTGGGACAAGTCTGCCTTGCATAGTCCCGTGGGACATCTTAATTGGGCGTGGGACACAAGCTAAGGCTTGATCACCCTTTAGCTGGCCACCTTTGATGAGGGTGTTTAGTGATTAAAGGCCGAAATACCCACTGATTCGAAGGCACTACTACTGAGGATGTGTCCCAAAAGTGACATCTTAACCCAGTCTAAGAAATAAACCTCCCATGCCACTCTGTCAACATCACGGCAAATCTCATGTGAGTGCATTCCATCTATTGGCACAATGGACAGTTTCTTGTCCCGTGTTTTATGATTCTGATTCTAACACATTTTCTCCTGCTTGTGTTCAGTGTTTGTCTTCTGTTTGCTTTATTCTGTGTTCATTTTCCTTATTCAGTAATACGTAACAAAATTTTTCGTGTGTATCTCACCGTAAATACATGCTCTTGGTCTGTTGTTTTGGTGAACAAACAGGCTACGATCTCAGATAATAGCCTTATTTTATTATACGAATTGCTAGACTAAACACCTGGTGACAGTACTTGATTTATTATTTTTCTTCAGGTATTTTTTCTTAAAACTGCTATGTTGATTATTAAGGGCTTGTAAAGTAAAGCATTTTAACTGTAAGGTTGTTTTCGGCGTATGTGACAAAAAAAAACAATTTGATTTGATTGGTCATGAAATGAATATGACTGTACGTGCACCGGGTGAAGATGGCTGCATCATTATTACGGGTATTTACTGTAAATATATTTACATTTAGTATTTACAGGCCATGATTGGTGTATGTTTGGCTTGAATGCGAACGGCTCTGCATGTCCGTCTCTCCGTTCCTTGTATAGTTATTAGGGTCAGTCAGGAAATTAAACAAACCATGATTGGTGTATGTTTGGCTTGAATGCGAACGGCTCTGCATGTCCGTCTCTCCGTTCCTTGTATAGTTATTAGGGTCAGTCAGGAAATTAAACAAACTCCACGACTCCCAGAGACCCTCAGATACTTTTTCACTGGAAACAAGTCATTCTTTATGTCCCTTTTATGTTGACTGTGTTTTGTGGAACCAGAGTTTTGCGTGTGTGTGTGTGTGTGTGTGTGTGTGTGTGTGTGTGTGAGACGTTCTGGCTGCAATAGAGACACCATTTCTCGACTTGCACCTGGGAGCAGCCTGCACTCTGTGACCACATGATGACAGGACCCGATGAAGTCATGGTAGACAACGATCCAGTCCTCACAATCAGAATGTATGCCTCCCAAATGGCATGTTATTGCCTGTATTAGCACTGCTTGCTCTATGTATTGAATAAGGTGCTATTTGGGGAACAAACCTGGATTTCTTCCACTTGGTTCCAGAACTCCTCAACCCTTCAGTCGATAACCGGTTGACTGATGTAAATCTTGACAGGGATGATTTGGTTAGAGCTAACTAGTAATGACAAGTCATAGATTTAATATAGACTACTTGACAGTTTAAAACACACCAGGAATCTAATTGTGGGGCTAAATACTTCAAAGTATGCTCAACACAACCGCCCGCCAGCCAGCCAGCCAACACCTCCACCACCTTGTAATTCTTGGACAGCCCCCCCCACCCACACCACACCCACACCCACCACTGTTTTACAACATATGTAACACAACCACAAAACCTCTTTTATCACTTCCCCCGGTGTAAATCTGCCTCTCACTCGCTCTCATTAGCCAGTGGAGGGAAATGAGGAATCAGTATAAATGCAGAGTGTCATTAAACACTATAAACGGTATACTTAGAAAGACAAAAGAGACAGTAAAAACATACAGGATGAATGCCAGGGAACCTATTTCAATTCTCCAGCTGTGCACCCCGGCGTCATATCACTCCAATACAGGTCTAATTTGTAAAAGACAAAAACAATTCACTCCAAAACAGGTCGAATTTGTGAAAGACAAAAACAAATAAGTCTGCTACAGATCTAATTTGTAAAAGACACCAACAAATCACATATTTTTAGTAGGCCAATTTTTTTTTTTTTACAGGGGGTGGGCTAATTTCTTTTTTGAAGCCTAATTTAGATATTTTTCTGCTTATAATTTCTGCTATTTTGTTTGTCATTTCGTCTATAATTAGATACATAGCTTATTTTCTGTCATGACTTCTATCATTACCGCCCAAGAAGACTTACCAAACCCTTGCTCACCAGAATAAGCTCATAAATCAGTAGAGTTCTCTTTCATCTCTGCTTCTTTTAGGAGAGAAAACATTTAATAAATCAAAAAAACATTACTGGATAAAAAATTTTTTAAAACGGTTTAAAAGAAATTTAAAAACAGTCAAAATGACCCAACATGTTTCTGATAAGATTGGATGCAAATTTTATGCGGTTGAAATACTATCAGCTTTTATGACGTTGATAAAGATAGCACCTTTACAGACGGTCCCTAACCGCACCTTAATTCTCTCAAGATGTCGGCTACTATTCCGTTTAACCCTTCTAAACAGTACAGTTCCAAAGTGACCTGCCATTTTGAAGTCCCCATCTTGTTACTGTCGAATTTGTATAGGAGCCTTACAATAATCACACGTACTACAGCCTGCACTGCTATCATCCTCTTTACCACAACGTCTTTCCATTTCTGCCCTCTTTTTGTTTTGCAGCTTCCCTCTTATTACATTCAACTCTGACATTGTCCTTTTTTTCGCCCCTCAGTGGATCGGAGTTCACTTTTTCTACGCAAGTTCCAATTAGCATTTCCCGAATGTCGCTAATTTGACGCACTTGCACAGTTATGCCCAACGTTTAGGCTTAAAGCACTAATGGCAGATTAAAAATAATAATAATTATGCTAATAATAAAACAAAAGTTTAATCTTTATTCAGCCCGCCACCCACTCACAATTCATCCAAATAATATTTCATGAGTCAACCCAGGCATCCCTACTACACACACACACACACACACGCACGCACGCACGCACACACACACACACACACACACACACACACACACACACACACACACACACACACGCACACGCACACGCACACACACACAAACCCTGAATGAATAATCCCTAACATTATGTAGTCAAGGAAATTGATGATCTAGAAATCCCTCGATTTGTCCCCCCTTTTTTTCAGATACAAACGTTGTTTCCTCAGTTTACAGTTGAAAAAGTGAATGAAATGAAAACAGGAATGAGAAAATGACACAAATAGTACTTTCTTTGTGTGCGTCTTGACTTGATATGATTGGACCACAGACAGATCCCGAGCTCTCAGGAAGTTGATATGATTGGACCACAGACAGTTACCGAGCACTCAGGGAACTAGACCAGAGTATTTAACTTGGAAAGGTAAGGTGCTAGGAGACCGAACCGGCAAGTCATTTTAATTGGAAAAGTAAAGCAAGTTAAAAGTGCAGTTCGAGACATTGAAAAACAAAGAAAGAAAAAAGTTAAACTGTCCCCCACACAATTATACACCGTCCACGGTTTACTAAGGTAATTCTGCCATTTATTTATTTAATTTGTATTTGTTATGTAAGTTGGGGCACAGTAAAACTCAGACTGCCCCATGCCTCATCACCTATACATCACTGGGGGTATGGTAGAATAACAGGAAACGTAGAAAACTGGCCTTCTGTTTAAGCACACACCAGGGAGACTGAAGCAGACCCTTTGTAAAAAAGAACGCTTGTATCACATTTAAAAAGGCAAAAAAAGGAACAGGCAAAGTCCAGCAAGATTTTATTGTCCTCTACGGTTCTTTTTCAGCTGATTCAGACCCCATTGCCTCTGAGAATATCAATTGTGTCCTTGTGGCAGACAGAGACAAACCGCCGGCCATGCAACTCCTGTTACCTATTATTTCCTTAGGGGATTTGCTCCCATAGAGGTCCTCTGTACTGTAGCCCTGGGAATCAGGATTTTTGTCGGACAGGAGGAGATAGTGACATGGCCGATGGAAACGCAGAGGATGAGGTGTTGAACTCACATTACATTACATTTAAGTCATTTAGCAGACGCTCTTATCCAGAGCGACTTACAAATTGGACCCCCCCCCACTTTGTTGATTAGGAAATGGGCTGGACACAGACCTTTTCTCCTCATTAGCTAGGATAGGTAATATCGGGGGAGAGGGAAATATAGAGAGAGAAGTAAAAGATGATGACAAAGAAGATGAAGAAGACAGCGACAAAGAAGAAGACAACAAAGAAGAAGAACAAGACAATGACAAAGAAGAAGAAGAGGAAGAAACAGAAGGCCAATGACAAGGATGAAAAGGTTTCGTTGGTGAACTAATCTTGTTATTTTCTAAGCACTTTATAAGAATCACATTATATTATCTAGTTCCTGGAAACAATGCTTCTTCATAGGATTATGGTATTTAAAGCCCTTGAGTTTGTACACATTTTGTTGTGTTACAGCCTGAAACCCATATTGCATTTTGACCAGTTCTCATTGACTGTATGGCTAAGAGTAACTACCTATATGACCCACTCTCTGTGAATGTTTAACATTACTGTATGGCTAACAGTAACTACCTACGTGACCCACTCTCTGTGAATGTTTGACAGTATTGTATGGCCAGTAACTCTCTGTGAATGTTTGACAGTATTGTATGGCTAACAGTAACTCCCTACGTGACCCACTCTCTGTGAATGTTTGACAGTATTGTATGGCTAACAGTAACTCCCTACGTGACCCACTCTCTGTGAATGTTTGACAGTATTGTATGGCTAACAGTAACTCCCTACGTGACCCACTCTCTGTGAATGTTTGACAGTATTGTATGGCTAACAGTAACTCCCTGACCCACGTGTAACTCCCTACGTGACTAACAGTAACTCCCCCACTCTCTGTGAATGTTTGACAGTATTGTATGGCTAACAGTAACTCCCTGACCCACTCTCTGTGAACGTGACCCACTCTGAATGTTTGAATATTTTGACAGTATTGTGAATGTTTGCTAACAGTAACCCACCCTGTGAATGTTTGACAGTATTGACCCACTCTCCGTGAATGTTTGACAGCTACAGTTGAGAGGAATGTCTATTAGGAAGTTTGGCTCATAAAAAAGACCAATAGTAACGTTCACCAATAACTTTCACAAAACAAAGTAGAAATTCCACCCCTGGGCAACCTTCACCTTTTGAAATGTATTACTTATAAATAGCCTCAAGAGTTTTCACTCTACGAACATGGTCGTTAAAATGAATTCACGTTCAGGTTTGGTGCAGCAATGGAAACACACTAAAACAACGTTGTTCTGTTTAACCACTGTGTCTCAGTGCGTTGAGTTGAGTCATTATCTTTGTGATTTCACTGTTTAGCTGTCAGTTAATCCACCACAGACTATTTTCCTCGTGCATTTTAGAATAGTAAAATGTACATCCCCCGAGCCAACCATTCCTTTGGTCACAGTGGGTCTTTGTTCAAAGGCGTGAAGCCACATCAGATCTAACCTCAAAACCCAACACACCAGGAGGAATGAAGGAAGTTTTAATTCAATGTGGTAGCTATAAACTATAAAACATACCACGATCTGCAGTGACACTTCGCTGTACGACACAGAGCTGTTATGTCGTCGTCCCCCCGTTCATCTTTAACATTTATAACAAGGTCAATTCAAAACTTGTTGCAGATCACAGTTGTCATGCATTTGGGAGTTGTCCACTGACTCATGTGGTTTGAGAACACTTTCAAAGCTAGGGTTTGGTAAACTATCGTTATGTTTTCTCAGCAGCAGCAGAGATACAATGCTAACAGTGTAATAATGCTAACAGTGTAATAATGCTAACAGTGTAATAATGCTAACAGTGTAATAATGCTAACAGCAGCATCAATTTGGGAAACTCAAAATAAACCAAAAATATTCATCAATTTTCTCATAGAATGTTTTGTGCTTCAGAACAGAAAAAAGACATGCACTTATATCTGAAAGCGTGGTTTGATGTGTTTCTGACTAGTGAACATTACCGTAGCGTGGTTTGATGTGTTTCTGACTAGTGAACATTACCATAGCGTGGTTTAATGTTATTCTGAGTAGTGCACATTACCGTAGGGTGGTTTGATGTGTTTCTGAGTACAGAATGCTTAAACAGTATAAGGTAAAGGGGGAGACCTAGTCAGTTGTCCAACTGAATGCATTCAACTGAAATGTGTCTTACGCATTTAACCCAACCCCTGGGTTGAGGGCTGCCTTAATCCGACGTCCACGTCTTCGGCGCCCGGGGAGCAGTGGGTTAACTGCCTTCCTCAGGGGCAGAACAACATATTTGTATCTTGTCAGCTTGGGGATTCGATCCAGCAACCTTCCGGTTAGGTGATGTGTTTCTGAGTACTGAACACTACCATAGCACAGATGGTTCACAGTAGGACTCCTCCTGGCAGCCATGTTGGAAGACCACCACATCAATTCTTTCAACAACTACAGCTGAGTGGCTATCCCCAAAGCTACATGAAAATAGTGCCCAAAACTAGTTTATTCATCACTCTGGGTCAATTTCTGTGCAATATTTGGTTGCTCTAATAAGGCAGGAAAGACAAGGGCAATTCTGAAACACCAAGGATATAAAACTCAAGAGCTGTCAGAAAAGCGATAAAACCTATTTGCCTGTCAAGATCTGAACCCAAAGGTAAGTCTGATCAATTTTGAGTTTAGTTTAGCTGTATTTGGTCAGAATCATCTGACCAATTAGAAGACTGCCTACCACCATCAAACCATCAACCTAATTACCATGCATCATTTCCTGTCACGAAATCGGATACCTCCTGCGCCTCGACCTGTAGCTTCGGCCTGTTGTTTCCGAAGTTTTATTTTGTTTTATTTTTGTGTTCATAAGCGTTTGTGTCAACACCTGGCTAGCTGGGTTGCAATGGAGCCCGAATTCGCCTGGAATAGCTAACAAACGTTTGCAGTGCTGTAGAAGCTGTGTTTGTTATGCTCTTGTCCGGGGCAATATTGACAATCCGGAGTTACAGTGCATAATTTGTTGGCTAGCGGAGGATTACAGGAATGAGGTGGCTATGCTTCGCAAGCAAATACAAATGTTGTGTGAACTTACAGAGAAACGCAAAATGGAAACTTTCGCGTTCTCAACTCCTGTGGCTGGACGCCTCTTGGGCCTGATGGACGCTTCCCCGCCTTGTCATTTGTCCCTATCTGAATGGCCTGTGCTACCTGGAACTTGCATGCCAATGAAGTCGTCTCCGTCTGATCTATATGTGCCTTCGTCACTGGTATTGCCTGTGTCTGCGACAGCTATGCTGTACTCCAACAATGTTTATTCCAGCAGGGCTTCGTCGTCGAGTTCGACTCCTTTCCCTCTCTCTGGATCTGATGGGGGCACTGCCTGCTGTGGGAGGTTTGAACATATTGCCAGGAGCAGTGGACTGACATTATCCTGCTTCTAGTGGGCCCATGAAAGGTTTATTGAATTGTGTAGTAGGAATGGGAGGATTTCTCCATCCCCTTCTCCGGCTGTTGTATTGGGGGAAGTTCAATGGTGAGACATGTCTCAGTCCCTGGAGCAGAAACATTGTGCTGTACAGGAGCATGAGTATAGGACAACAACAAGCTGTTCCAAAACAACCAGCATCATGTAATTAAGTGTATCTTAGTTCATGTGGGATTCAATGAATTTTTGAAGGGCAGCTCAGAAATGCTGAAGATGGATTTTAAAAGAACTGTTTCGGTCTCTGCTTGACACCAATGAACACCCCAAAATATCTGGTCCTCTGCACTCCCTAAATCGTGGCATTGAACATTTAAGCAAACTTTTATCCCTCCATGACTGGCTACGAGACTATTGCAGCTCTGTGGGTGAAACATTTATTGACCATTTTGATACCTTCTGGAAACTAAGCTTGTTTTATAAGGAGGATGGGATCCACCCAGAACCATTTGGGTTCCTGGTTCCTTTCACAGCATTATAAGGAGGATGGGATCCACCCAGAACCATTTGGGTTCCTGGTTCCTTTCACAGCATTATAAGGAGGAAGAACCATTTGGGTTCCTGGTTCCTTTCACAGCATTATAAGGAGGATGGGATCCACCCAGAACCATTTGGGTTCCTGGTTCCTTTCACAGCATTATAAGGAGGATGGGATCCACCCAGAACTATTTGGGTTCCTGGTTCCTTTCACAGCATTATAAGGAGGATGGGATCCCGGACAAGAGCATAACAAACGAAATCGGATACCTCCTGCGCCTCGACCTGTAGCTTCGGGCTGTTGTTTCCGAAGTTTTATTTTGTTGGAGCGATCTGGTCGCATCCGCGCATCCGCGCTTCGGTCTGCAGGTTGTATAACTTTTTCATTACATTTCATTACATTTCATTATAGTACAACGGTCTGATTTGTCTAATCTTAGCAATTTCTTCTTAGCTAGCTACATAGTCGTCGTTGTATCAAAGATAATTGCGTAATTATCGTATTTCGTCGTCTCCTATCTGTCCAACACGTTCACCGTCTACCGTAGCACTGTAGTAACTATCACACTCAACTGAACGACTTGATTAGTGTAGTGTTAGCTAGCTACATAGCTAGCTACATAGTTGTCTTTGCTGTCTTCGTATCCAAGATAATTGTGTAGCTTAGAGTGTGGAGTCTTAGAGTGATAATTGCGTTATTATCGTATTTCGTCGCCCTCCTATCTGCCTAGCAGCTAGCCAGCTAGCATACGTTCACCGGCTACCGTAGCACTGTAGTAACTATCACACTCAACCGAACGACTTGATTAGTGTAGTATTAGATAGCTACATAGTTGTCTTTGCTGTCTTCGTATCCAAGATAATTGTGTAGTTTAGAGTGTGTAGTCTTAGAGTGATTATCTTAATTCACCGAGGTTAGCTAGCCAGCTATTTTGTCGTCCTTAACGTAGGAGACACTCCTAGCTAGCCAATAGCCAGCCAACGTCTACTGAATAGAACTTTCGCATTCCGCGTCGCTCCACAGGTAGTATCACTTTTTCATTTCATTTCATTACAGTCCCAACGGTGTGATTTGTTTGATCGTAGCTAGCTACATAGCCGTCTTTGTTTCAAAGATAATTGTGTAGTCTAGAGCGATTTTCTAGGTTAGCTAGCCAGCTATTGTCGTTCTCCTAACGCAACGTAACGTAACCAACACTGCTAGCTAGCCAGCTAGCTCCCGAAAAGCAGCATTGTAGAAACTTCACACTCAACGGTACGACTTGATTAGGGTAGTGTCAACAACGCAGCTAGCCTACCCCAGCAGTACTCTATCATTTTAATCATTTTAGTCAATTAGATTCTTGCTACGTAAGCTTAACTTTCTGAACATTCGAGACGTGTAGTCCACTTGTCATTCCAATCTCCTCTGCATTAGCGTAGCCTCTTCTCTAGCCTGTCAACTATGTGTCTGTCTATCCCTGTTCTCTCCTCTCTGCACAGACCATACAAACGCTCCACACCGCATGGCCGCAGCCACCCTAATCTGGTGGTCCCAGCGCGCACGACCCACGTGGAGTTCCAGGTCTCCGGTAGCCTCTGGAACTGCCGATCTGCGGCCAACAAGGCAGAGTTCATCTCAGCCTATGCCCCCTCCAGTCCCTCGACTTCTTGGCTCTGACGGAAACATGGATCACCACAGACAACACCGCTACTCCTACTGCTCTCTCTTCGTCCGCCCACGTGCTCTCGCACACCCCGAGAGCTTCTGGTCAGCGGGGTGGTGGCACCGGGATCCTCATCTCTCCCAAGTGGTCATTCTCTCTTTCTCCCCTTACCCATCTGTCTATCGCCTCCTTTGAATTCCATGCTGTCACAGTTACCAGCCCTTTCAAGCTTAACATCCTTATCATTTATCGCCCTCCAGGTTCCCTCGGAGAGTTCATCAATGAGCTTGATGCCTTGATAAGCTCCTTTCCTGAGGACGGCTCACCTCTCACAGTTCTGGGCGACTTTAACCTCCCCACGTCTACCTTTGACTCATTCCTCTCTGCCTCCTTCTTTCCACTCCTCTCCTCTTTTGACCTCACCCTCTCACCTTCCCCCCTACTCACAAGGCAGGCAATACGCTCGACCTCATCTTTACTAGATGCTGTTCCTCCACTAACCTCATTGCAACTCCCCTCCAAGTCTCCGACCACTACCTTGTATCCTTTTCCCTCTCGCTCTCATCCAACACTTCCCACACTGCCCCTACTCGGATGGTATCGCGCCGTCCCAACCTTCGCTCTCTCTCCCCGCTACTCTCTCCTCTTCCATCCTATCATCTCTTCCCTCTGCTCAAACCTTCTCCAACCTATCTCCTGATTCTGCCTCCTCAACCCTCCTCTCCTCCCTTTCTGCATCCTTTGACTCTCTATGTCCCCTATCCTCCAGGCCGGCTCGGTCCTCCCCTCCCGCTCCGTGGCTCGACGACTCATTGCGAGCTCACAGAACAGGGCTCCGGGCAGCCGAGCGGAAATGGAGGAAAACTCGCCTCCCTGCGGACCTGGCATCCTTTCACTCCCTCCTCTACATTTTCCTCCTCTGTCTCTGCTGCTAAAGCCACTTTCTACCACTCTAAATTCCAAGCATCTGCCTCTAACCCTAGGAAGCTCTTTGCCACCTTCTCCTCCCTCTTGAATCCTCCTCCCCTCCCCCCTCCTCCCTCTCTGCAGATGACTTCGTCAACCATTTTGAAAAGAAGGTCGACGACATCCGATCCTCGTTTGCTAAGTCAAACGACACCGCTGGTTCTGCTCACACTGCCCTACCCTGTGCTCTGACCTCTTTCTCCCCTCTCTCTCCAGATGACATCTCGCGTCTTGTGACGGCCGGCCGCCCAACAACCTGCCCGCTTGACCCTATCCCCTCCTCTCTTCTCCAGACCATCTCCGGTGACCTTCTCCCTTACCTCACCTCGCTCATCAACTCATCCCTGACCGCTGGCTACGTCCCTCCCGTCTTCAAGAGAGCGAGAGTTGCACCCCTTCTGAAAAAACCTACACTCGATCCCTCCGATGTCAACAACTACAGACCAGTATCCCTTCTTTCTTTTCTCTCCAAAACTCTTGAACGTGCCGTCCTTGGCCAGCTCTCCCGCTATCTCTCTCAGAATGACCTTCTTGATCCAAATCAGTCAGGTTTCAAGACTAGTCATTCAACTGAGACTGCTCTTCTCTGTATCACGGAGGCGCTCCGCACTGCTAAAGCTAACTCTCTCTCCTCTGCTCTCATCCTTCTAGACCTATCGGCTGCCTTCGATACTGTGAACCATCAGATCCTCCTCTCCACCCTCTCCGAGTTGGGCATCTCCCGGCGCGGCCCACGCTTGGATTGCGTCCTACCTGACAGGTCGCTCCTACCAGGTGGCGTGGCGAGAATCCGTCTCCTCACCACGTGCTCTCACCACTGGTGTCCCCCAGGGCTCTGTTCTAGGCCCTCTCCTATTCTCGCTATACACCAAGTCACTTGGCTCTGTCATAACCTCACATGGTCTCTCCTATCATTGCTATGCAGACGACACACAATTAATCTTCTCCTTTCCCCTTCTGACGACCAGGTGGCGAATCGCATCTCTGCATGTCTGGCAGACATATCAGTGTGGATGACGGATCATCACCTCAAGCTGAACCTCGGCAAGACGGAGCTGCTCTTCCTCCCGGGAAGGACTGCCCGTTCCATGATCTCGCCATCACGGTTGACAACTCCATTGTGTCCTCGTCCCAGAGCGCTAAGAACCTTGGCGTGATCCTGGACAACACCCTGTCGTTCTCAAATAACATCAAGGCGGTGGCCCGTTCCTGTAGGTTCATGCTCTACAACATCCGCAGAGTACGACCCTGCCTCACACAGGAAGCGGCGCAGGTCCTAATCCAGGCACTTGTCATCTCCCGTCTGGATTACTGCAACTCGCTGTTGGCTGGGCTCCCTGCCTGTGCCATTAAACCCCTACAACTCATCCAGAACGCCGCAGCCCGTCTGGTGTTCAACCTTCCCAAGTTCTCTCACGTCACCCCGCTCCTCCGCTCTCTCCACTGGCTTCCAGTTGAAGCTCGCATCCGCTACAAGACCATGGTGCTTGCCTACGGAGCTGTGAGGGGAACGGCACCTCAGTACCTCCAGGCTCTGATCAGGCCCTACACCCAAACAAGGGCACTGCGTTCATCCACCTCTGGCCTGCTCGCCTCCCTACCACTGAGGAAGTACAGTTCCCGCTCAGCCCAGTCAAAACTGTTCGCTGCTCTGGCCCCCCAATGGTGGAACAAACTCCCTCACGACGCCAGGACAGCGGAGTCAATCACCACCTTCCGGAGACACCTGAAACCCCACCTCTTTAAGGAATACCTAGGATAGGATAAAGTAATCCTTCTCCCCCTCCCCCCTTAAAAGACCTAGATGCACTATTGTAAAGTGGCTGTTCCACTGGATGTCATAAGGTGAAAGCACCAATTTGTAAGTCGCTCTGGATAAGAGCGTCTGCTAAATGACTTAAATGTAAATGTAAATGGGATCCACCCAGAACTATTTGGGTTCCTGGTTCCTTTCACAGCATTATAAGGGGGATGGGATCCACCCAGAACCATTTGGGTTCCTGGTTCCTTTCACAGCATTATAAGGGGGATAGGATCCACCCAGAACCATTTGGGTTCCTGGTTCCTTTCACAGCATTATAAGGGGGATGGGATCCACCCAGAACTATTTGGGTTCCTGGTTCCTTTCACAGCATTATAAGGAGGATGGGATCCACCCAGAACCATTTGGGTTCCTGGTTCCTTCCACACCATAATAAGGTTGAGACAATGATTTATCAATGACCCAAGCCCAGCTCAGGTAAAATTCCCACCATTGTGTCACTGAGTTGTCATAATGCTTCAGCACATATACATTAGCCCAGGGGTTTTGGAAGACACAATGTATGTAACCTAATGTATGTCTCTCTAACTGACCTGAATGCCTCTGCTGATCCTACAGCTATTGTATGCAATAATCATGTTTTATTTTATTTTACCTTTATTTAACTAGGCAAGTCAGTTAAGAACAAATTCTTATTTTCAATGACAGCCTAGGAACAGTGGGTTAACTGCCTGTTCAGGGTCAGGTGCCTATGAACCAGAGTTATACTGTTAGCACTGAGGCGGTGTGCCCTAGAAAGAAGTCCACTGTGTGCATCTCACCCTGCACTAACATAAATAACATGAGCATGTCTACGTTGGCTAAGCTTCCCAGTTAAGCAATGAAAACAATCAAGCATCCCAGAAAACCGCTAAAAATAGCTCATGATAACATATGTACCTTAAAAAACAGGGTTAATGAAATCAATAATTTGTTAGTAACAGATGACATTCATATTCTGACAATTTCTGAAACTCACTTAGATAATACCTTTGATGATACAGGGGTAGCAATACATGGTTATAACATCTACAGGAAAGACGAAGGCAAAATTTGGAGGTGTTGCCATTTTATATTGAGAACCACATTCCTGTATAGCTTAAAGAGGATCATCTGACCATTATTGTGGGAAGCTGTTATAGACCACCAAGTGCTTACAGACAGTATATGGATAACATGTGTGAAATACTTGATAATGTACAGTACCTGTCAACAGTTTGGACAGACCTACTCATTCAAGGGTTTTTCTTTATTTGGACTATTTTCTACGTTGTCTAATAGTAGTGAAGACATCAACACTATGAAATAACACATGTGGAATCATGTCGGAAAATCAGTGTTAAACAAATCAACATATATTTTATATTTTAGATTCTTCAAATTAGCCACCCTTTGCCTTGATGACAGCTTTGCACACTCTTGGCATTCTCTCAACCGGCTTCACTTGCAATGCTTTTCCAACAGTCTTGAAGGAGTTCCCACATATGCTGAGCACTTGTTGACTGCTTTTCCTTGGTATTTGATATTTTATTAGGATCCCCATTAGCTGTTGCAAAAGCAGCAGCTACTCTTCCTGGGGTCCACACAAAACATGAAACATAATACAGAACATCATTAGACAAGAACAGCTCAAGGACAGAACTATATACATCCTTCACTCGGTGGTCCAACTCCTCCCAAACCAACTCAACTGGGTTGAGGTCAGGTGATTGTGGAGGCCAGGTCATCTGATGCAGCACTCCATCACTCTCCTTCTTAGTCAAATAGCCTTTACAATGCCTGGAGGTATGTTGGGTCATTGTCCTGTTGAAAACAAAAACCAGATGGGATGGCGTATGGCTGCAGAATGCTGTGGTAGCCATGCAGAATGCTGTGGTAGCCATGCTGGTTAAGTGTGCCTTGAATTCTAAATAAATCACCAACAGTGTCACCAGGAATGTACCCCCACACCATCACATCCTCCTCCTCCATACTATGCGTGTCACGTTCTGACCTTTATTTCCTGTGTTTTGTATTAGTTAGTATGGTCAGGGCGTGAGTTGGGTGGGCAGTCTATGTTTGTTTTTCTATGATTTGAGTATTTCTATGTTTCGGCCTAGTATGGTTCTCAATCAGAGGCAGGTGTCATTAGTTGTCTCGGATTGAGAATCATACTTAGGTAGCCTGGGTTTCACTGTGTGTTTGTGGGTGATTATTCCTGTCTCTGTGTTTGCATCAGATAGGACTGTTTTGAGTTTCACATTTCTTGTTTGTTGTAGTCAGTTGTTCATGTGTATCTTAAAAAAGAACCATGGACACTTACCACGCCGCATATTGGTCCTCTGATCCGTTTCGCCTCTCCTCTTCGGAAGAAGAGGAGGAAATTCATTACAATGCGTTGGATACCACACCTGCGGAGATCATCGGTTCACCTATTCTGCGTCTCACGAAGACACAGTGGTTGGAACCAAAAATCTCAAAATTGGACTCATCAGACGAAAAGACAGATTTCCACCGGTCTAATGTCCATTGTGCGTGTTTCTTGGCCCAAGCAAGAATCAAGTGAAATCACTGCAACAATTAATTAAGAGCTGCAAATATTGTGGGGCCTGTTCGGTTAGACATCAGTGAGGCTTTGACATTATTGATCATATTCTACTGCTGGAAAAACGTATGTGTTATGGCTTTAGCTCTGTTACGAATCCCTTTTGGCCCGACAGTCTAGGGGGGATGGTAATGAGACCCGTAACATAACTCATGCAAATTATTATTGTGACAAAGTAAAAGTGTGAACGAAATACCCACGACAACAGAAATCTAACGTCAAACTCCAGGTTTATTTATAAACACACGGTAATGGGGGGAGCAGGAAAAGAAACAAAGAAACAATAAGTATTCAAAAACACCCCTAAGCTAGACTAGCCTACTTTAACAACAGCTAACTAACTAACCAAAAATACAGTGGGTGGTCCGCCCAGTTCTAACTAGTGTATTTAACAAAGTTCACCTACGGGTAGTGTATGCCCATGGGCGACTTGTCTTGGTTTCCCCTTTTCCCACCAGCAACAAACAAACACCATAACCAAAAACAATACTCACAGGTGATGACAAAGTGCTATGGAGGTGCTTAACCTCTTGCCTCTAGTTGGGATGCTTGCGTCCCAACTAGAGCTCTGGAAATGCAAATGTGCTACGCTAAATGCTAATAGTATTAGTTAAAACTCAAAAGTTCATTAAAATACACATGCAGGGTATCAAATTAAAGCTACACTCGTTGTGAATCCAGGCAACAAGTCAGATTTTTAAAATGCTTTTCGGCGACAGCATGAGAAGCTATTATCTGATAGCATGCACCAATACACTACAACAGAAAAGCACAGCAGGGGACGTAAACAAAATAATTAGCATTTCGGCGTTACACAAACCGCACAATAAAATAGAAAACATTCATTACCTTTCACCATCTTCTTTGTTGGCACTCCTAGATGTCCCATAAACACTATTGGGTCTTTATTTAGATTAAATCGGGCCATATAAAGCCAAGATATCGTTATATGTAGACTGTGTGATAAACGAAAAAAACAGCGATTTCACAACGTAACGTCATTTTTTAAATTCAAAAAGTAGACGATAAACTTTCACAAAACACTTCGAAATACGTTTGTAATGCTACTTTAGGTATTAGTAAACG
Source organism: Oncorhynchus nerka (assembly GCF_034236695.1). NCBI lineage: Eukaryota > Metazoa > Chordata > Actinopteri > Salmoniformes > Salmonidae > Oncorhynchus > Oncorhynchus nerka. The sequence continues at coordinate 6,585,833 of NC_088420.1, forward strand.
TTAATAAGCGATAAAAATCATCCGTAGGCGATGTAAATATCATTAGCTGTCGTCTTGGAAAAAATTTCAGGAGAGAGCTCTTCCGGAATGATCTGGGCGGAGACCGGAGGTAAGTCGTGCCCCTCTTTCGGTTCAACCAAGAATCAAAGAGGATTCAATTCACAAGACTCTAGACAACATGGGGATGCTGTGGGAGTTGAATGCTCGGTCTTATCTAATTCGGCTCACTGTTAACAATTGCTGGAAGTGGCGCAAGGATATTTATTTCCATTTTCTGTGATCAGGTTTTCCTGCGCTTTCCGATGTAACGCACGTTATGTAATAGCCACAGTCGTGATTTAACCAGTTTTAAAAACGTCCGAGGGTTTCCTATCCACACATTCTAACCATATGAACGTACTATATTCCTGGCATGAGTAGCAGGGCGCTGAAATGTTGCGCGATTTTTAACAAAATGTTCAAAAAAGTAGAGGGTCGACTGAAGAGGTTAAACAAAAGAGAGGTTAAGACACAAAGCGAGAGTGAAACACAGAGACCTACAGACATGGCATTTACAGAGAGATTGAGCTAGAGATTGAGCTAGAGATTGCTCCAGAGCAAACAAATGATGGGGTTTTTAAACCATGGGGAAGGAACTGTGATACGGTAGGAAATAGGAGGAGGTGTGTCTTCTGATTGATGATTGATTGTTGACTGATTGGGGAGTGATGATTTTCACCTGTGAGGGGAGAAGGAGAGAAAAGAAACACACACACAGGATACACACACACAGGATAACTGTATCCGTAACACTCCCACCCTTAAAAGAAGCAACCCTAAGGATTGCGACCACAGTATTACAATGAATACTCACAACAATAACAAAGTCAACCTTGCCAAAACATACAACAATCATTACACACGAGACAAAGCATCTGCCAATACATTCTCGTCTCCTGTACACAACTCTTGGGACAAGAACTGTTCTTTAAGGATTTTCATTGGTCCTCTCACTGTGTGACCAAACACTAGTTCAGCCGGGCTGAAACCTAGGGACTCCTGCACAGTTTCACGAGCAGCAAACAAAACTAGAGGAACTCCCTCATCCCAATCTTTCTCAGATTCCAAACAATATTTACGTAGCATAGACTTCAGTGTCTGATGCCATCTTTCAAGTGCACCCTGAGACTCTGGGTGATAGGCGCTTGACACACGGTGCGTAATTGACAAGGATTTTAACACCTGCCTGAAGAGCTTGGATAGGAAATTGGTTCCTTGATCGCTTTGTACCACCCTAGGTAACCCGAATGTCGTGAAGAATTGTATTAAGGCTTTACTCACTACCGGGGCTGTAATCCTTCTCAGAGGAATGGCCTCGGGGTATCTTGTAGCCATACACATTATCGTTAACAAAAACTGGTTACCCGATTTTGTCTTCGGTAACGGTCCGACACAATCAACCACCACATGCTCGAATGGTTCACCTATGACAGGTATGGGACAAAGAGGAGCGGGAGGAATAACCTGATTTGGTTTTCCTGTTATCTGACATGTGTGGCATGTCCGACAGAACTGAGCCACATCTTGTTTTAAACCCGGCCAAAAGAAATGTCGAAGGATCCGATCATAAGTTTTTGTGATTCCTAAATGACCAGACCACTGGTGATCATGAGCAAGGGATAACACATTTTGTCGAAAGGCTGTAGGAATCACTATTTGGTAAACAGCATTCCAATCTCCATCCGCGTCAACATGGGATTTCCATTTACGCATGAGGAGATTACCATCAATGAAGTAAGCCACGTTCTTCTTCTTCACATCTTCCAATGAGACAACACTAGAAAAACATTTAGCAAGCTTGTTGTCAACCTTTTGGTTAGCAATCAGCTGCTCACGAGTGACTGGTTACTGTATTGCATCAGCAATAAGTTCAACGTTCTTTGATTCTTTCCTGGGCTGTTTGTCAGAGGTGATCAGCTTCTCAGAGGTATCACACAATCCATCTTCTTGATCAACCTCTTTGAACAGAACAGTGTTCGACAAATCTATCACGTCACCCTCTTGTAGTGCCTGAGCACGAGTGACAGCACAAGCAGGGAACACATGTGGATAACTCTGTGCCAGCTCATTAGAGAGAGAGTGGTCACTTTTATCCATTACTTCCAATACGGGTACTACCTTTCCTCCGGCAATATCGTTACCCATTATAAAGGTCACACCTTTCACTGGCAACATAGGGCGTACCCCCACTCTGAATATTCCACTGATTAACTCAGAGTGTACTTTCACAAAGTGCAATGGCACTGGGACAAAACCCATTTCAATACCCTGCACTAACACACTGGAACCACAGTATGTATCGTCAGATAAGGGCAACACATCAGACAATATAAACGACTGCGCCGCACCAGTATCTCTAAGGATTTTAACCGGTCGCTGAGACGCTTCGTCATTCGTTAGGGACATAAACCCCTCGAAAATGAATGGTTCATAACTGCGGTCGGGGATTGAGACTTTCAAACTAGAGTTACCCTGAGGCACCTGTTTTGTTGCAGACCTCACAACCGTACGAATTAGAGCAACACCTGTTGGTGGCTTGGCACGAAGAGGCATCCCTTGTTTGCGTTTAAGCAGGAAGCAATCATTAATCATATGTCCTACTTTATGACAATAGAAACAGGGACGCTCATTCTTCTGGCGTGCTTGATATACTACTGCTGGCCGACTAGGGCTAAAGGTAGGAAACTCAGTGGCTCTACTCTCAGTTTGAGCCGAAAACACACTCTTGTGCGTCAACACAAACTCGTCTGCCAACACAGACGCTTCTGCCAGGGAGGATACTTTCTGTTCGTTTAGGTAAACTACAATGCGTTCGGGCAAGCAATTTTTAAACTCTTCCAACAAGATTAACTCCCGGAGAGAGTTGAAATCAGTTACCTTACTAGCAGCATGCCATTTATCAAACAGATTTCCCTTGTCTCTAGCAAATTCCACATAAGTCTTACTAGAAGACTTTCTATGAGACCTAAATCTCTGTCGGTATGCCTCAGGCACAAGCTCATAGGCACGAAGAACAGTAGCTTTGACCACTTCGTAATTCAAACTGTCCTCCAGAGGTAGCGCTGACAAAACCTCTTGGGCTTTACCAGTTAATTTACACTGAAGTAATAGGCACCATACCTCTTCAGGCCATTTCAATGCTACGGCTATACGCTCAAATACACAAAAATAGGAGTCAACCTCTGACTCTCTGAACAAAGGTACTAAGGCAATCTGCCTACTAATGTCAAACGTGTTTGAGGACACAGTAGGTGAGGACGGCTCACAAACAGGCACAGTAGGACCGGAGGCTAGCCTTGCTGTCTCTGCCTCCAGTTCCATCTGGCGCATTTTGAACTCCAACTGCCTTTGTTCTCTGTCTGCCTCAATTTTACACATCTCCAAATGCCGTTGTTCTCGTTCTTTTTCTGCCTCTATTTTACATATCTCCAACTGGAGAGTCTCTCGCCTAATTTGGGCTCTCTCTTCCACCTCCAGTTGGAACTGTGCTAAACGGACATCCCTCCTGGCATCACCATTTGACAGTGGGGAGAGTGGATCAAAACGGGACAATGTGGCTGGTGTTTTAGCCTCGCCCTCATTATCAGACAGCAATGGGCTTACAGGGGCAGCAACATCCCCTACAGGGGTAGTAGGCTCAGGCAGCGGTAACACAAGCACCTGCTCTTCCAACAATACATTTAATACTAGCTGTTTAACCTCCGCCTTAACTAAACTCTGCGGAATCGATACTGAATAATAGTCAGCCAAGGTCATTAAATCAACTCTACGAAATTTGTCAAAAACCTCCCACGAAGGGTTATCCAAAAAGAATCTCAAATCAAAAGTAGTCATGTTACACTACTTCACAAGTGCCAAAGAAAATAGCAAACACTAATGCTACTTCAGCTATGACGCTCAACACTGAACTATACCACTACAACAATCTACATGAGCGGCATGGGTGTCAGTTATGACAGATCCCGGATGAGCCCCCACTTATGTTACAAATCCCTTTTGGCCCGACAGTCTAGGGGGGATGGTAATGAGACCCGTAACATAACTCATGCAAATTATTATTGTGACAAAGTAAAAGTGTGAACGAAATACCCACGACAACAGAAATCTAACGTCAAACTCCAGGTTTATTTATAAACACACGGTAATGGGGGGAGCAGGAAAAGGGGCTGAGCTGGACCCAAGGAAAGAAACAATAAGTATTCAAAAACACCCCTAAGCTAGACTAGCCTACTTTAACAACAGCTAACTAACTAACCAAAAATACAGTGGGTGGTCCGCCCAGTTCTAACTAGTGTATTTAACAAAGTTCACCTACGGGTAGTGTATGCCCATGGGCGACTTGTCTTGGTTTCCCCTTTTCCCACCAGCAACAAACAAACACCATAACCAAAAACAATACTCACAGGTGATGACAAAGTGCTATGGAGGTGCTTAAACAAAAGAGAGGTTAAGACACAAAGCGAGAGTGAAACACAGAGACCTACAGACATGGCATTTACAGAGAGATTGAGCTAGAGATTGAGCTAGAGATTGCTCCAGAGCAAACAAATGATGGGGTTTTTAAACCATGGGGAAGGAACTGTGATAGGGTAGGAAATAGGAGGAGGTGTGTCTTCTGATTGATGATTGATTGTTGACTGATTGGGGAGTGATGATTTTCACCTGTGAGGGGAGAAGGAGAGAAAAGAAACACACACACAGGATACACACACACAGGATAACTGTATCCGTAACAAGCTCTTTATCCCTGCTATATTGTGGATAAAGAGTTACCTGTCTAACAGAACACAGAGGGTGTTCTTTAATGGAACCTCTCCAACATAATCCAGGTAGGATCAGTAATTCTCAGGGCAACTGTTTAGGCCCCTTACTTTTTTCAGTCTTTACTAATGACATGCCACTGGCACTGACTAGAGCCAGTGTGTCTATGTATGCGGATGACTCAACCCTATACATGTCAGCTACTACAGCGACTGAAATGACTGCAACACTATACATGTCAGCTACTACAGCGACTGAAATGACTGCAACACTTAACAAAGAGTTGCAGTTAGTTTCAGAATAATTGTCAAGGAATAAGTTAGTCCTAAAAATTAAAAATTAAATAAAAGCATTGTATTTGGGACAAATCATTCACTAACCCTAAACGTCAACTAAATCTGGTAATAAATTATGTGGAAATTGAGCAAGTTGAGGTGACTAAACTGCTTGGAGTAACCAAGGATTATAAACGGTCATGGTCAAAACATATTGATACAACAGTAGCTAACATGGGGAGAAGTCTGTCTATAATACAGTGCTGCTCTGCCTTCTTACCAGCACTATCAACAAGGCAGGTCCTACAGGCCCAAGTTCTGTCACACCTGGGATATCAGTCGTGTGGTCAGGTCCAACAAAGAGGGACTTAGGAAAATTACATTTGGCTCAGAGCAGGGCAGCACGGCTGGCCCTTAATAGTACACAGAGAGCTAACATTAATAACATGCATGTAAGTCTCACATGGCTCAAAGTGGAAGAGAGATTTACTTCATCATTAACTTGTTTTTGTAAGAAGTGTTGACGTGTTGAATTCACAGAGGTGTCTGTTTAAACTATTACCACACAGCTCGTTCCCCCATGCATACCCCACAACACATGCCACCAGAGGTCTCTTCACAATCCGTAAGCCAAGAACTATGGGAGGTGCACAGTACTACATAGAGCCACGACTACATGGAACTCTATTCCACATCAGGTAACTGATGCAGCAGGAGAATCAGATTGATAAACAGATACAAATACATCTTATGGAACAGTGGGGACGGTGAAGAGATACACACACACACACACACAAACACACACACACACACATTCACATGATAAAACATGCACTTTACACACACGAACACATGGATGTTGTATTGTAGATATGTGACGGTGGAGTAGAGGTCTGAGGGAATACACTAAATGTATTGGTTAAAGTGTTTTGAAATGTAAGGTCTTGTCATATTTTTTTCTGTCTATAACTGCCTTAAATGTTGCTGGACCCCAGGAAGTGTAATTGCTGGCTTTGAGGGAAGTAATGGGGATCCATAATAAACCACAGGAAGAGTAGCTGCAACCTGACCAGTCCTTTTGCGGGTCCTGATGTGGGGTCCCAAGAGCCCAGCGGTGAAATGGTAATATGGACCATTTGACACTGTCAAAACAGTCCTGTTAGTCAAGTCCTGTCAGATCACTGAGGAAACAGTCCTGTTAGTGAAACGTCCAGTCCTGTCAGCTCACTGAGAAACAGTCCTGTTAGTCAAGCATCCAGTCCTGTCAGCTCACTGAGAAACAGTCAAGTGTCTAGTCCTGTCAGCTCACTGAGAAACAGACAAGCGTCCAGTAATGTCAGCTCACTGAGAAACAGTCAAGCGTCCAGTCCTGTCAGCTCACTGAGAAAAACAGTCAAGCGTCCTGTCCTGTCAGCTCACGGGCGACAGGTAGCCTAGTGGTTAGAGCATTGGACTAGTAACCAAAAGTTTGCAAGATCAAATTCCTGAGCTGACAAGGTAAAAAATATGCCGTTCTGCCCCTGAACAAGGCAGTTAACCTGTCTAGGAACCCCGTTCTGCTTGCGGAACCCCTCGCCAACAGCCAATGAAATTGCAGGGCGCCAAATACAAGTATTAGGCACCATTTTAAAGATAAAATGCTCGTTAATCAAGCCACAGTGTCTGATTTCAAAAATGCTTTACAGCGAAAGCTCCACAAACGATTATGTTAGGTCACCACCAACTGACAGAAAAACGCAGCTATTTTTCCAGCTAAAGAGAGGAGTCACAAAAAGCGCAAATAGAGATAAAATGAATCACTAACTTTGGATGATCTTCCTCAGATGATATCATAGGACTTCATGTTACACAATATATGTATGTTTTGTTTGATAAAGTTCATATTTATATCCAAAAATCTTATTTTACATTGGCATGTTATGTTCAGTAGTTCCAAAACATGCAGTGATATTGCAGAGAACAACATGAATTCACAGAAATACTCATTATAAATGTTGATGAAAATTAAAGTGTTATGCATGGAACTTTAGATACACTTCTCCTTAACCTTTTTGGAGAGTGAGCAGCATTTTCACTTTTGGATGAATAGCTTTCCCAGAGTGAACTGCCTCCTATTCAGTCCCAGATGCTAATATATGCATAGTATTATTAGTATTGGATAGAAAACACTCCGAAGTTTCTAAAACTGTTTGAAGGACGTCTGTGAGTATAACAAAACTCACATGGCAGGCAAAAACCTGAGAAAAATCCAACCAGGAAGTGGGACATCTGAGGTCTACCTGTCACTCTCCCAGTCTCTCTATCCTTCACTCTCCCAGTCCTCTCCCTAATGTCAGATATTCATAGAATGCCACAACATTACTAATACTAAACATTAATACTTTCCTGGAAAAAGCTCAAACCCTTCCTTCACTAAATCTGGTCATTATAGCGATACAAATTGCAATTCTGGTAAATGATTCCATAGGTGCTTCGAGATTCCCGATTATGTTCCCAAAACATTCCTGGAATCCCTGAGAAGATGTCCCCATCCCCAGATACACGGCTGCTGCCATTGTAAGTGGAGAAAGCTGAGAGTTGCTACTCTTCCATGTCCATGTGCTATTAAAAAACATGCATAATCCATAATCTTCTATATCCTGCCTTATTAAGAGGCCTTGGTTTCACTCTGGAACTCTCACCAGAGAGAGAGAGAGAGAGAGAGAGAGAGCGAGAGAGAGAGCGAGCGAGAGAGTAATGTAATTGTTTCCAGTATAAAGTACTATGCACAAATGAGTGTCAGGTGGAATCAATCTAGAGAAAGTCCTCCAGAGTGCCCTCATCCATCCCTTTTCCCCTCTCCATCTTTTACGGACTGTGATTAAGCCTGGTCACCAAGAACGTGTTCACCACGCGGAACCATGTAGATACATGTCCACAGTATTCTAGTGACACTCGCCTTGAACAAGACCGTAGTCGAGCCCAAGTTTCTGTATGGGATGGCATTTGTTTCAGGAAGTGAGGTAAGTATAATGGTCCTTTGAGTCATTTACAGTTGTCTTTAATTTTAAATTAAAAGAGAAAAAATAATAATTCTGTAATAAGTTATATTTTGCTACATTGACCTTTGACCTCAGTCTTTTTTTCATGAAGTATGTGGAACAGCTTTGTAAAAGATTCAACTGACTTGTGCGGTTATAAGTGCGACAACGCTCATCTGATCTACCATTGTCTTTGGACACCCATTGTATCAATGTGGCATCTCTTCCATGGTTTCCTATAGTCGGGCACACGTGCAATCCATTTGTTACAAACATTCACTCTCTCTCTCTCTCTCTCTCTCTGTCTCCCTCCCTACCGCATAACAAAGTGATCTAAGTGCAGCAATTGTCCCTTATTCATTTTGATCCAGATGGATTGTGGAGGGAACTGAGGCCCATTCAAAGCCAATGGCAGAGGAAAACAGGCCACGTTAGATTTAATGTAATTGCTTTGGTTAAACAGACTGAGAAACATATGAGAGGCATTCACTTTCCAGATTCACACTGAGAAACATATAAGAGGCCTTCGCTTTCCAGATGTTTTTTCTCTTCTCCCCGCTTTGCCACTTCCACGGAAGGACACTACACGGTTCTACAGAGGCTGGTATTTTCAAGTACCTGCATTCCCTTGGCTGGATAATGGACCTTAGTGTTGAGAAACGAGGAGACAAGAGTTTGTTGCTAGAAAGTGGATGTGTGTGTAGGATGTTGGGGAATGGGTGGAGGCCACCAGTTGGATGCGTAGTTAAATCAACCACTACTGAGAATATTACAGGAGAGATACACAGTGTCAGGGGAAAACAATAGGCATCAACCCCAAATTAAAGTTAATGACATGGCGTTAAAACAGAGTTTAGCGAGGAGAGGGAGGCGACAGCTGTCACATCTCGCGTTTAACGGGGAACAGTAAACAAGACATCATGGTTTTGGGCGTTTACGGGCTGCTGGGGGAGGGGGTTAAAGTTGAAGGGTCAAGAGCTCCTGAGAGAAGCCTATGTATTCTATGTATAACATTACCCATTCTATGTATAACATTACCCATTCTATGTAGAACATTACCCATTCTATGTCTAACATTACCCATTCTATGTAGAACATTACCCATTATATGTATAACATTACCCATTCTATGTATAACATTACCCATTCTATGTATAACATTACCCATTCTATGTATAGCATTACCCATTCTATGTATAGCATTACCCATTCTATGTATAACATTACCCATTCTATGTAGAACATTACCCATTCTATGTAGAACATTACCCATTCTATTTCTAACATTACCCATTCTATGTCTAACATTACCCATTCTATGTAGAACATTACCCAGTCTATGTAGAACATTACCCATTCTATGTAGAACATTACCCATTCGGTGTCGAACATTACCCATTCTATGTATAACATTACCCATTCTGTGTATAACATTACCCATTCTGTGTAGAACATTACCCATTCTGTGTATAACATTACCCATTCTGTGTATAACATTACCCATTCTGTGTAGAACATTACCCATTCTATGTAGAACATTACCCATTCTATGTAGAACATTACCCATTCTGTGTAGAACATTACCCATTCTATGTAGAACATTACCCATTCTATGTCTAACATTACCCATTCTATGTCTAACATTACCCATTCTATGTCTAACATTACCCATTCTATGTCTAACATTACCCATTCTATGTAGAACATTACCCATTCTATGTAGACCATTACCCATTCTGTGTAGAACATTACCCATTCTATGTAGAACATTACCCATTCTGTGTAGAACATTACCCATTCTGTGTCGAACATTACCCATTCTGTGTCGAACATTACCCATTCTATGTATACCATTACCCATTCTATGTATAACATTACCCATTCTGTGTATAACATTACCCATTCTATGTATAACATTACCCATTCTATGTCGAACATTACCCATTCTACGTATAACATTACCCATTATACGTATAACATTACCCATTATACGTATAACATTACCCATTCTATGTATAACATTACCCATTCTATGTATAACATTACCCATTCTATGTAGAACATTACCCATTCTATGTAGAACATTACCCATTCTATGTATAACATTACCCATTCTATGTATAACATTACCCATTCTATGTATACCATTACCCATTCTATGTATACCATTACCCATTCTATGTATACCATTACCCATTCTGCGTATAACATTACCCATTCTATGTAGAACATTACCCATTCTATGTAGAACATTACCCATTCTACGTATAACATTACCCATTCTACGTATGACATTACCCATTCTATGTATAACATTACCCATTCTATGTAGAACATTACCCATTCTATGTATAACATTACCCATTCTATGTATAGCATTACCCATTATATGTATAACATTACCCATTCTATGTAGAACATTACCCATTCTATGTAGAATATTACCCATTCTATGTAGAACATTACCCATTCTGTGTAGAACATTACCCATTCTGTGTAGAACATTACCCATTCTATGTAGAACATTACCCATTCTATGTAGAACATTACCCATTCTGTGTAGAACATTACCCATTCTTGGCCCTAAACTGTAACTGAACAGAAAATGAGACAAAACAGACTTTCAGTCAAACAGCACCAACCAGATCACAACAAAGAACTGTTGTGTGTCACAATTCTGTTATCCTAACCACTGCACATCATATCCATAACAGTTGGGCTCGGTCCTCTGCTGGACGCCGTCTGCTTGGTGTGTCGGTCACATGGCCTAGTGAGAACCTGCAGGTGAAGGAAGGAGCAGGGGTTTATTTTGGCAAATTGCAAATTGGGCCTTTCTGTTTTTCAGCTTCACCTGACCAGAAAGACCGGAGAGAGACCAGAGAGAGAGCAGAAAGCGGAGAGCAGGCCCAGACAGAAGTAGAGAGACTAGAGAGCAGAGAGCAGACAGAAGTAGAGAGACTAGAGCAGAGAACAGACAGAAGTAGAGAGACTAGAGCAGAGAGCAGAGACCAGAGACCAGAGACCAGGGAGCAGAGACCAGAGAGCAGGGAGCAGACAGAAGTAAAGAGACTAGAGCAAAGAGCAGAGAGCAGAGACCAGAGAGCAGGGAGCAGGCCCAGACAGAAGTAGAGAGACTAGAGCAGAGAGCAGAGACCAGAGAGCAGAGAGCAGAGAGCAGAGAGCAGAGACCAGAGAGCAGAGACCAGAGAGCAGAGACCAGAGACCAGGGAGCAGAGACCAGAGACCAGAGAGCAGAGACCAGGAAGCAGAGAGCAGAGACCAGAGAGCAGAGACCAGAGAGCAGAGACCAGAGAGCAGAGACCAGAGACCAGAGAGCAGAGACCAGAGAGCAGAGACCAGAGACCAGAGACCAGAGAGCAGAGACCAGGGAGCAGAGACCAGAGACCAGAGAGCAGAGACCAGGAAGCAGAGACCAGAGACCAGAGAGCAGAGACCAGAGAGCAGAGACCAGAGAGCAGAGAGCAGAGAGCAGAGACCAGAGAGCAGGGAGAGGAGACCAGAGACCAGAGAGCAGAGACCAGGGAGCAGGGATCAGAGACCAGAGACCAGGGAGCAGGGGGCAGAGACCAGAGACCAGGGAGCAGGGAGCAGAGACCAGAGACCAGAGACCAGGGAGCAGAGACCAGAGACCAGGGAGCAGGGACCAGAGAGCAGAGACCAGAGATCAGAGACCAGGGAGCAGGGACCAGGACCAGAGACCAGAGACCAGGGAGCAGGGACAGGGGAGCAGGGAGCAGGGACCAGAGACCAGAGACCAGAGACCAGGGAGCAGGGACCAGGGAGCAGGGAGCAGAGACCAGAGACCAGAGACCAGAGACCAGAGACCAGAGAGCAGAGAGCAGAGACCAGAGACCAGGGAGAGGAGACCAGAGACCAGAGAGCAGAGAGCAGAGAGCAGAGACCAGAGAGCAGAGACCAGAGAGCAGAGACCAGGGAGCAGGGACCAGGGAGCAGAGAGCAGGGACCAGAGAGCAGAGACCAGAGACCAGGATGCAGGGGGCAGAGAGCAGGGAGCAGAGAGCAGGGAGCAGAGAGCAGGGAGCAGAGAGCAGAGACCAGAGAGCAGAGACCAGAGAGCAGAGACCAGGAAGCAGAGCCCAGAGACCAGAGACCAGAGACCAGGGAGCAGGGAGCAGGGAGCAGAGAGCAGGGAGCAGAGAGCAGGGAGCAGGGAGCAGAGAGCAGAGAGCAGGGAGCAGAGACCAGGGAGCAGGGAGCAGAGACCAGGGAGCAGGGAGCAGAGAGCAGGGAGCAGAGACCAGGGAGCAGGGACCAGGGAGCAGGGAGAAGGCCCAGAGAGCAGAGACCAGGGAGCAGGGAGCAGGGAGCAGAGAGCAGGGAGCAAGCCCAGACAGAAGTAGAGAGACTAGAGCAGAGAGCAGAGACCAGAGAGCAGGGAGCAGGGAGCAGGCCCAGACAGAAGTAGAGAGACTAGAGCAGAGACCAGAGACCAGAGACCAGAGAGCAGGGAGCAGGGAGCAGGCCCAGACAGAAGTAGAGAGACTAGAGCAGAGAGCAGAGACCAGAGACCAGAGAGCAGGGAGCAGGGAGCAGGCCCAGACAGAAGTAGAGAGACTAGAGCAGAGAGCAGAGACCAGAGACCAGAGACCAGAGAGCAGGGAGCAGGCCCAGACAGAAGTAGAGAGACTAGAGCAGAGAGCAGAGAGCAGAGACCAGAGACCAGAGAGCAGGGAGAAGGCCCAGAGACCAGAGACCAGGGAACAGGGAGCAGAGCGCAGGGAGCAGAGAGCAGGGAGCAGGGAGCAGAGAGCAGGGAGCAGAGACCAGGGAGCAGAGAGCAGGGAGCAGAGAGCAGGGAGCAGAGAGCAGAGAGCAGGGAGCAGGGACCAGGAAGCAGGGACCAGGGAGCAGGGAGCAGGGACCAGGAAGCAGGGACCAGGGAGCAGAGAGCAGGGAGCAGAGAGCAGAGACCAGGGAGCAGAGAGCAGGGAGCAGGGACCAGGGAGCAGAGAGCAGGGAGCAGGGACCAGGGAGCAGGGACCAGGGAGCAGGCCCAGGGAGCAGGGAGCAGAGACCAGAGAGCAGGGAGCAGGCCCAGGGAGCAGGGAGCAGGCCCAGGGAGCAGGGAGCAGAGACCAGAGAGAAGGGAGCAGGCCCAGGGAGCAGGGAGCAGGCCCAGGGAGCAGGCCCAGGGAGCAGGGAGCAGGCCCAGGGAGCAAGGAGCAGGGAGCAGAGACCAGGGACCAGGGAGCAGGGAGCAGGGAGCAGAGACCAGAGACCAGAGACCAGGGAGCAGGGAGCAGGCCCAGGGAGCATGGAGCAGGCCCAGGGAGCAGGGAGCAGGCCCAGGGAGCAGAGACCAGAGAGCAGAGACCAGAGAGCAGAGAGCAGGGAGCAGAGAGCAGGGAGCAGGCCCAGACAGAAGTAGAGAGACTAGACCAGAGACCAGAGAGCAGAGAGCAGGGAGCAGAGAGCAGGGAGCAAGCCCAGACAGAAGTAGAGAGACTAGACCAGAGAGCAGAGACCAGAGAGCAGGGAGCAGGCCCAGACAGAAGTAGAGAGACTAGAGCAGAGAGCAGAGACCAGAGACCAGAGAGCAGGGAGCAGGCCCAGACAGAAGTAGAGAGACTAGAGCAGAGAGCAGAGACCAGAGACCAGAGAGCAGGGAGCAGGCCCAGACAGAAGTAGAGAGACTAGAGCAGAGACCAGAGAGCAGGGAGCAGGGAGCAGGCCCAGACAGAAGTAGAGAGACTAGAGCAGAGTGCAGAGACCAGAGAGCAGGGAGCAGGGAGCAGGCCCAGACAGAAGTAGAGAGACTAGAGCAGAGACCAGAGACCAGAGACCAGAGAGCAGGGAGCAGGGAGCAGGCCCAGACAGAAGTAGAGAGACTAGAGCAGAGAGCAGAGACCAGAGACCAGAGAGCAGAGAGCAGGGAGCAGGCCCAGACAGAAGTAGAGTATGGTTCAAAACAATGTGCTGGTAATAGATTTTCCCGTCGTCAGGCTGTCCCTAACCATGAACATTCATTAAGGTGACTCAGCTGCTCGTAAACAGTTATTAAGGGCTTTTCTCAGGCTCAAACTCTTCCAGAGGCTTACAGAATCGGAGGACTGTACCATGAAGGAGTGGCAGCTGGACAACTTTCCATCCATTAAGGCACAACGTTGGTTGATTGACACACAATTGAACTCTTATGCTTTTGACTTTGATTCTTCATTCCCTGGCCAATGCTCAATAGTTTTTATCTATGCAGTAAGAGCCATACAGGGGGAAACTACATTATGTGCAAAGTTCCCAATCGCGCATGAAGCCAGAACTATTTGAATTTGAAGCGTGTCATATTGCTAAATGGGGCTGAATGGCACCAAAAAGATGCAAAGGATCATGGTCAATGTAGTCTTTTTCATCCTGTCTGAGAGAGTCAACCGGAGCCTCCTCGTAGTCTGCCGGCTCATGATTGGTCTGTGTCAGCACGTGGTCCTATGTGACGACAAATGTAGTAGTCAGAATGGGTCACTATTTAATTAAATATGTAGCAGTCAGAATGGGTCACTATTTAAATAAATATGTAGTTGACAGAATGGAACACTATTTAATTAAATATGTTGTAGTCAGAATGGATCACTATTTAATTACATATGTTGTAGTCAGAATGGAACACTATTTAATTAAATATGGTGTAGTCAGAATGGAACACTATTTAATTACATATGTTGTAGTCAGAATGGAACACTATTTAATTAAATATGGTGTAGTCAGAATGGAACACTATTTAATTAAATATGTTGTAGTCAGAATGGAACACTATTTAATTAAATATGGTGTAGTCAGAATGGAACACTATTTAATTACATATGTTGTAGTCAGAATGGAACACTATTTAATTAAATATGGTGTAGTCAGAATGGAACACTATTTAATTAAATATGTAGTAGTTAGACCTGTAAAATAATTCAATGTGGGCGATCAATCTTTTAGAGCCAAAAAGTGCCACACCCCCAAAATATTGGCAGTTGGGCGATGGTAATTTAAAAAGCTTTTCTAGGCCAGACCAGGGAGTTTGGCACCGCTAGGTTGGCATGCAGTAGACGCCAAGCAGAGCTTGTGACTTCACGCTCCAAACCAGACACGGGGGGCCTGGGTGAACATGCCGTACACGGTGAAGGAGGTGCCGTAAAACGTGAACCTACAGTATGAGACGTACCGGTTGAACCTGCATTGTGAGTCGTACCGGGTGAACCTGCAGTATGAGACATACTGGGTGAACCTGCAGTATGAGACATACTGGGTGAACCTACAGTATGAGACATACAGGGTGATCCTGCAGTATGAGCCGTACAGGGTGATCCTGCAGTATGAGCCGTACAGGGTGATCCTGCAGTATGAGCTGTACAGGGTGATCCTGCAGTATGAGCTGTACAGGGTGATCCTGCAGTATGAGCTGTACAGGGTGATCCAGCAGTATGAGCTGTACAGGGTGATCCTGCAGTATGAGCTGTACAGGGTGATCCTGCAGTATGAGCTGTACAGGGTGATCCTGCAGTATGAGCTGTACAGGGTGATCCTGCAGTATGAGCTGTACAGGGTGACCCTGCAGTATGAGCTGTACAGGGTGATCCTGCAGTATGGGCCGTACAGGGTGATCCTGCAGTATGAGCTGTACAGGGTGGGAATGACGCAACAAATATAAATTAAGTGTAACAATTGCTTAACACTATGGACTACTTTATGCTGAAGCTTAAACTCTATTGGATCAGTTTGGTTCGCTACTGGACCAATAGGGAGAAATTAAATCCGCAAAACTGAATAATTTAGGAAAAAGGATCCCGGCTTGTATTTGGTAAATACAAATTCTTACAAAAAAAATGATCACCTTGAATAAATATTGATGTGTGAAATGTGTACAGTACATCAATACATCTACAGCACAATCGACTTAGATATCGGCCATAAATCCCCCCCTATAGTTTACTAAGGTGAAGACTAATTGATTTTAATCTGAAGGTCTCTCAGATTTAAATGTTCAAAATTCAATAGCAATTACAGTAAACATGAATCCACAGAAAAACACAAAACCAATTCACAAATACTGACTTATAAACCGCTATGAGATAAAAATTAAAATCCAACGTGAGTGACTGTGCCTATCAATTAACACTGTAAGGTGCTTAAAATGAGGTGTGTTCTTATGACAGTCACATTGCAATGTATGATGCAATGATATCTTGCAACAGAGAATCCTACCACACAGTAGTACGGGCAGTGCAAATTCAGTGTCCTCCAAGGAAAATTCATCTTTGCGTGCAAATCGTCTTATGGATGTCCTGGGTTCCGGCGGCTCGCCACCCTTGGTGGAACTGAACTCAAAAACCTGTTTTACAAACAGGATCACACAATATACAGCTCTGGAAAACATTTATAGACCTCTGCAAAATGTTCAGTTTCTCTGGATGTACTGTTTATAGGTATGTGTTTGGGTAAAATCAACATTTTTGATTTATACTATAAACTACTGACAACATTTGTCCCAAATTCCAAATAAAAATATTGTCATTTAGAGCATTTATTTGCAGAAAATGACACCTGGTCAAAAATAACATAAAATATGCAGTGTTGTCAGACCTCGAATAATGCAAAGAGAATAAGTTCATATTCATTTTTAAACAACGCAATACAAATGTTTTAACTTTTAACTCAGAAACCAATATTTGGTGGAATAACCCTGATTTTCAATCCCAGCTTTCATGCGTCTTGGATGCTCTCCACCAGTCTTTCACATCGATGTTGGGTGACTTTATGACACTCCTGGCGCAAGAATTCAAGCTGCTCGGCTTGAAGACCCATTTGGAAGACCCATTTGTAACCAAGCTTTAACTTCCTGACTGATGTCTTGAGATATTGCTTCAATATATCTATCCACATAATTTTCCTACCTCATGATGTCATCTATTTTGTGAAGTGTACCAGTCCCTTCCTTGCTGAGTCGCCTTACAGGTTATGTCGATATAGGACTCGTTTTACTGTGGATACAGATACTTTTGTACCTGTTTCCTCCAGCATCTTCACAAGGTCCTTTGCTGTTGTTCTGGGACTGATTTGCACTTTTCGCACCAAAGTACGTTCATCTCTGAGAGACAGGACATGTCTCCTTCCTGAGCGTTATGACAGCTGCGTGGTCCCATGGTGTTTATACTTGCGTACTATTGTTTGTACAGATGAACGTGGTACCTTCAGGCATTTGGAAATTGTTCCCAAGGATGAACCAGACTTGTGGTCTACCATTTTTTTTCTGAGGTCTTGGCTGATTTCTTTTGATTTTCCCATAATGTCAAGCAAAGAGGCACTGCGTTTGAAGGTAAGCCTTGTAATACATCCACAGGTACACCTCCAATTGACTCAAATGATGTCAATTAGCCTATCAGAAGCTTTTAAAGCCTTGACATGATTTTCTAGAATTTTCCAAGCTGTTTAAAACTTGTTAGGGCTGCAATCCCGTTAACGGAATAATTGTCATCAACAACCGCTGAATTGCATAGCGCCACATTCAAACAATATTACTAAAAATATTTATATTCATGAAATCACAAGTGCAATATAGGAAAACACAGTTTAGCCTTTTGTTAATCCACCTGTCGTGTCAGATTTTGAAAATATGCTTTACAGCGAAAGCAATCCAAGGTTTTGTGTAAGTTTATCGATCGCTCGACAAAACATTATGTACACCTAGCATCAAGTAGCTTGGTCACGAAAATCAGAAAAACAATCAAATTAATAGTTTACCTTTGATGATCTTTGGAAGTTTTCACTCACGAGACTCCTAGTTACACAATAAATGTTCATTTTGTTCCATAAAGATTATTTTCATATCCAAAATACCTCCATTTGTTTGGCGCGTTATGTTCAGAAATCCACAGGAAAGAGCTTTCGCCTGCATTTTCAGTTCTGTTATACTCACAGACAATATTTTGACAGTTTTGGAAACTTTTGAGTGTTTTATATCCAATACTAATGATAATAGTATTTAAATAAATGCATATATTAGCAACTGAGACTGAGGAGCAGTTTGAGCAACTTATTCATCCAAGCTACCCCAGCCATAAGAAGTTAAAGGCACAGTCAACTTAGTGTATGTGAACTTCTGACCCACTGGATTTGTGATATAGTGAATTATAAGTTAAATAATCTGTCTGTAAACAATTGCTGGAAAAATGACTTGTGTCATGCACAAAGTAGACGTCCTAACCGACTTGCCAAAACTATAGTTTGTTAACAAGAAATGTGTGGAGTGGTTGAAAAATGAGTTTTAATGACTCCAACCTAAGTAAACTTCCAACTTCAACTGTACGTAAAAATAGTAAAACCAGAGAAACGGGTCATTTTGGTCTCTTCATTTTTTCCATGAGTACCTTTCATATATTCCATATTTATACCATGAGTACCTTTCATATCAACATTAATATAGCTCTTAGCTGTAATCTCTTACAGGAATAAGAAAATAAAACTTAGTCAAAATGCTTTACACTTTAACTACAGCACCAGGCTCACATGAACTAAACACTAAACTAGCCTGGGAAAATGGAAAGCTCTTTTGTTACAGCTACACACCATTTTTAATAAAGTAATCTAAAACATGCATGTAATACCAAAATGGATTATGATACTAGCTAAATCACATTTTATAAAAAGTATGAAAACTAAAATAGTTCTCCATGCATAATTAGCATGATCTCTAATGTTTGTCATTTCAATTGATCGATAGCTGAGCTAGCATAAACGCTAACAGCCTGTGCGTATCAAATCACATTTTATTAGTCACATACACATGGTTAACAGATGTTTCAAGTTCCGACAGTATTCACTATGAACACGCAACAACAACAAAAAATCCTAGCAATAGCTTAGCTAGCCTAATGGCTAGCAGCTCGGTCTCCATACAAAAAAACTCACCAAATCCTGACATCAATCTTTCCCTCAATCCCTTCCCAGCACGTTCCTATAGATAAAATTGAGTGTTAATATCCAGTGCTTTCTTTTTAGTTCAGTTATATAAAACTTCTCAATGATTTGAAACATTGTTTTTCTTCTATGGAATGGCGATAGCTCTTCACGTTCCTTTCTAGCTCTTTTTCAGCACGTTGGTGCCGACTGGTGTATAACGTGAGGTTAGGAGAGGGTCTACGAGAATATTGAGTTTTGATTGGCTCAAAATAAACTGCTCGTCATGCATCTTCTAACAGCTGTTTCGTAATAGCGGTCAACTTAAACATATCAATAGCAATATAGTATAATATGATTGTTAACTGGAATCTCACTAGTAACGATAAGCATACAACATTAGTTGACCTGTGTTACATAAGCACTTCACACCAGTTCACTTCAGAGCAGTTCATTTCACTTCACAGCAGTCCACCTCACAGCAGTCCACTTCCCAGCAGTCCACCTCACAGCAGTCCACTTCCCAGCAGTCCACCTCACAGCAGTCCACCTCACAGCAGTCCACCTCACAGTAGTCCACCTCACAGCAGTCCACTTCCCAGCAGTCCACTTCAGAGCAGTTCATTTCACATCACAGCAGTCCACTTCACAGCAGTCCACTTCACAGCAGTCCAAAACCTACAAATACTGAACACGCAAGTGAGATTTCAAGTGCTCAGAGTTTCTCGGCTTGAAATACCTCTCAACCGTATTTCCTTTACATGTCCTTCTTGTTCTATTTCAGTTTTGGATCAGAAAACATTATTTTCCACTATAATGGCATGATCTCTCCACAACGACAGTCAGTAGCTTGCAACATGCTTCTCTATCCAACAGACAGGGCTGTAACAAGCTTCATTGAATGACCAGCCAAACAACAGACAGGGCTGTAACAAGCTTCATTGAGTGACCAGTCAAACAACAGACAGGGCTGTAACAAGCTTCATTGAATGACCAGTCAAACAACAGACAGGGCTGTAACAAGCTTCATTGAATGACCAGTCAAACAACAGACAGGGCTGTAACAAGCTTCATTGAATGACCAGTCAAACAACAGACAGGGCTGTAACAAGCTTCATTGAATGACCAGTCAAACAATAGGCAGAGAAGCCATCATACCAGCTGTGTTTGTTACTAAAGAAGATGTGGGGGTGATGATATTCTCTCGTTATCCTGCATTAGGGCCGTCTCTCGATGCTGCGGCGCTGACCTCTTACTTTCCCAGTCTCATTTAAGCAAGGCATGCTGGGTAGGCGGTTATGCATCGCTTAATGCCGTCATCTCTTTCCCAGTGTGGCTCTACACATTCTCTGACAACCTTGCAGTTTGACCTCCGTCATGACTGGGCAAATTGGAGATCTGTTCTCCCTTTCTCGAAAAAAGAGAGAGATAAAATAGAAATACAAACTCCTCCAGGCGATATAATATGTATCTCTTAAAGGACGATTAGTCATGATCGTGGGTGTTTGACAAGTTACTAAAGGAAACTCAATCACGACTCTTATAAGAGTTTGTAGTTCAAAACTTAGTTGTGTTAAAAGTAAAGAAATGTAAGTATGTGTACAAAATCTATCAACAGTATCCTCTTGTTATGTAGAATTGTATATAGCAAATAATTTTGCATGGCTTGAGCACAGTGGTGCTTTCCTACGGTTTTATGGTTTGGTGGAAAACAATGAATCCTGCTTGTTCTTGCTTTATGTCAATAGCTATCACAATTATGATTACAAGGTCCCACATTTTTGGTGGGGGAATAATTTATATCCAATAAATTGGCAAAATGAAAATCAAGATACCATCATGTTATGGCCATTTCATGACGTATCAAAACAAAATGAATAACATTTCTAAATGTAAACATTTCAATCCAATTTCACAAACTTTCCTACTGTACGGCTGTGAGAACAGAGTTTTGTACGGCTGTGAGGACAGTGTTTTGTACGGCTGTGAGGACAGTGTTTTGTACGGCTGTGAGGACAGTGTTTTGTACGGCTGTGAGGACAGTGTTTTGTACGGCTGTGAGGACGGAGTTTTGTACGGCTGTGAGGACAGTGTGATGGGATAATAAGACCATTGTTCTCTACATCAACTGAAGACAGCAATAATTAAATAATGCTCCACAACCAACTGTCCAAGTCTCTCAAGCCTCATCAAACAATGTGTGTGACCCTCTGTGACCCTCTGGGAGTCTCTGGGAGCCTCTGGGAGCTCTTGTGTATATGTATATTTTTTCGCTAGACATTTTTATTAGCTAGTGTCTGTGTATTTGGCAGTGGAGCTGAGAATGTAGAGATTTGTCCTCCCTGCTGAGACAGTACCCCTTTCGAGCAGAACACCAAAGGGAGAAAAGATTTCTGGTCTGGGAAGCCACGCCAAGCCCGAGCTAACCAACCCACTCACTGTTAATTAAGGGCCCGGCACCCTTCCCCTGCCCCAGCATGAGTGCCTGTCTTGTGGGGACTGTTTCAACCAGGCCCCCAGGCTCTGCTGCCTGAGCAGGCCTCAGGGGGGAGGCACTGGCTCTCTGAGTGGGGCAGCGGAGCATAGACTTTTTTTTATACACCAAACTAAGCCTTCCTTTCTTATTTCCACCAGCATCAGGGTCTACTGGTCACACTACTTAAGTGGCAATTAAGAACCAGAGAGATCAAAGTGGCGTCTATTAAAGACGAAACCGCTCCGGAAAGTAAAAGAGAAGATTGGATGATGTAATAGGAAGCTGACCACTGCAACCATACCAAAGAACAACTTATCAAATAAAATGGGTTAAAGGCAATCCCATTGAGCAACATTGAGACTGTTCTTAGCCCAATTCTTGTTGTTTTCTGGAAGATATAACTGTGGTAATGTGTTCATAATGATAAGATGCATAGTCCAATTCAGATGGGAATCTTTTCCTCTACCAGGTTGTGGGGAGAATAAAACAAGAAGCTAACTGGGAATCAAACCGACTAGGGATTCCATCTGAGACAGCAATGGGATGGGCTGTATCTGCACTCATCTCCATCAGACTGTCAGAAGAACAAAGTAATAGAAACAACTACAACAAAGGCAGAGAAAAAAAACACATTTCATCCTCCCTTACCTTCTTTCTCTGGTTTGCTCCCTGGCAGTAATTCAATGCAAATCTATCTGCAGTCAAACATTTCAGAAATGAAATGGGCCTTTATGGAATAAAATGTGATTTGCCAACAGCTAATGAAAACCCTTCCACTGGGCACACCACATAATTTCAAGATGGAAATGTGGGTAATTTTTGGTTGAGAACACAATCGAATATCAACATTTAAAGGAGATGTATCGAATACTTGGATAGTTTTATCTGAGCCGCTGACTTCATCATTTTCTGTAACTTCTATTTATTAATATTTATTTTTGGTTATTAAATTGCAGACATGAATCCAACAAATCATTTGTTAACTAGCCGACTACAGTCTTATCTACTGTATTGTAAAAGTAGTATTTAATTGTGTTTGGTTGTCAACACAACCAAATATCAACATTTGTTTTTCCACCTACTGCACCCATTAACTGTAAAGTGATTTGTTTTCACATTTACATCTGAAGACCACTACAGAGGATAATTTAGCACTGACAATAAAACATATATATTTTCTTCATTCCTTGGTAACGTTTTGTTTGTCTCAGGAGGATATTAGTGTTTAGAAAACCCTAGGCCTGTATAGATTGTCGATTTGTAGTTGAACCCTGAGTTGAATTGAAACATTAGCTGTTGATGACTTTGCAAATGCTACTTGGGGAATGAATAAAAAAAAAATAGAATCAAATCAAAATCCAAATCAAATCAATGCAAAAAATATACATATATTTGTCACATGTGCCAAATAAAACACCACTAAGGGTTCCCAAGTGGCGCAGCGGACTGAGGCACTGCATATCACTACAGTCCCTGGTTCAAATCCAGGCTGTAATCACATCCGGCTGTGATTGGGAGTCCCATAGAGCGGAACACAATTGGCCCAGCGTCGTACGGGTTTGGCCGGGGGTCGGCCGTCATTGTAAATAAGAATTCTTTATTAACTGACTTGGATAGTTAAATGAATAAAATAAAGGAACTTATGAGCACTTAACCAACAATGAAGAGTTTTTATCAAGTAAGGAAGACAAATATGCTAAATAAATTTAAGGAAAAATATCAACATAATGAAATAACCATAGCGAGGCTATATACAAGGGGTACGGGTACCGAGTTAATGTGCGGGGGTACAGGTTAGTCGAGGTAATTGACGTAATATGTACATGTAGGTAGAGGTAAAGTGACTGTTCATAGATAAACAGAGAGTAGCAGCAGCGTATGTGAAGAGTGTGAAGGAATGTGAATATGTGTCTGTGTGTGTGTGTGTGTGTGTGTGTGTGTGTGTGTGTGTGTGTGTGTGTGTGCGCCCGTGTCCGTGTGCGTTGGTGTGTCAGTGTAGAACGTGTGACTGTGTGCGTTGGTGTGTCAGTGTAGAACGGGTGACTGTGTGGTTAGAGTCCAGTGTGACTGTGTGGTTAGAGTCCAGTGTGACTGTGGTTAGAGTCCAGTTTGACTGTGTGGTTAGAGTCCAGTGTGCCTGTGTGGTTAGTGTGACTGTGTGGTTAGAGTCCAGTGTGACTGTGTGGTTAGAGTCCAGTGTGACTGTGTGGTTAGAGTCCAGTGTGACTGTGTGGTTAGAGTCCAGTGTGACTGTGTGGTTAGAGTCCAGTGTGACTGTGTGGTTAGAGTCCAGTGTGACTGTGTGGTTAGAGTCCAGTGTGACTGTGTGGTTAGAGTCCAGTGTGACTGTGTGGTTGACTGTGTGGTTAGAGTCCAGTGGTTAGAGTCCAGTGTGACTGTGTGGTTAGAGTCCAGTGTGACTGTGTGGTTAGAGTCCAGCGGGGCTGTGTGGTTAGAGTCCAGCGTGACTGTGTGGTTAGTGGGACTGTGTGGTTAGAGTCCAGTTTGACTGTGTGGTTAGAGTCCAGTGTGACTGTGTGGTTAGAGTCCAGTGTGCCTGTGTGGTTAGAGTCCAGTGTGACTGTGTGGTTAGAGTCCAGTGTGACTGTGTGGTTAGAGTCCAGTGTGACTGTGTGGTTAGAGTCCAGTGTGACTGTGTGGTTAGAGTCCAGTGTGACTGTGTGGTTAGAGTCCAGTGTGACTGTGTGGTTAGAGTCCAGTGTGACTGTGTGGTTAGAGTCCACTGTGTGGTTAGAGTCCAGTGTGACTGTGTGGTCAGAGTCCAGTGTGACTGTGTGGTTAGACTGACTGTGTGGTCAGAGTCCAGTGTGACTGTGTGGTCAGAGTCCAGTGTGACTGTGTGGTTAGAATCCAGTGTGACTGTGTGGTTAGAGTCCAGTGTGACTGTGTGGTTAGAGTCCAGTGGAACTGTGTGGTTAGAGTCCAGTGTGACTGTGTGGTTAGAGTCCAGTGTGACTGTGTGGTTAGAGTCCAGTGTGACTGTGTGGTCAGAGTCCAGTGTGACTGTGTGGTTAGAATCCAGTGTGACTGTGTGGTCAGAGTCCAGTGTGCCTGTGCAAAAAAAAAGAATAAGAACTAAATGAAGGGTTAATGCAAAATTGAATCTATTTAAGAGACCTCTCAATAATGATTATCATGACAGCACATTGGTCGTAGTCAGTGACAAATATCAAAGCTAAGCTGGGCTTGGTTAATACCCTAGATGGAAGATCAAGCGGATAGCTGTAGATAGAGCAACTATCCAGTAGGAGGTTCTGCCCAGCCTATAGTTTTTTACTTTTCTGTTAGTGGATATAACGTTGAATATCTGACGTTGTTTTATTAAAATACTTAAGAGGCTATTGACGCACCTTTGCACCACTTTAAGTAGCATAATGAAAAAATGTATCCCTCTCCCGTTGGTTGCGGGCAGCGATCGAACATGTCGCCCGAATCTTTACCAAATTGGACCTACAGAGAGCCTACAATCTCATCCGCATCTGGTGGGGGATGAATGGAAATCAGCTTTCAGCACGATGTCTGGTCACTACGTGTACCTGGTGATGCCTTATGGATTAGCCAATGCTCCGTCAGTGTTTCAGGCATTCGTTAAACATTTCTTAGGGCTAGGTGTCCCGCCAGTGGGACACCTTGGTTCATAAATTCACAAATGGCGATTAAATATGAATTTAATTTTTGAAAATCTTCCCCTGATTTGCAGTCCAAAGGTTTCAAGCTACAACATGTAGTGTAATTTCGTTAGATAAAATCCTTTATATCCCATAAAGTCTGTTTAGTTGGTGTCCATCGATTTCAGTAATCCACTCCTTCAACATGCAGATAAGGAATCCAAAAAGCTACTGCTAAACTTAGTTAAAACAAGTCAAAATATGTTTCTATTTAATCCTCAGGTACCCTAAAATGTAATTAAACTATAATATTTCATATGGAAAGAAGTATGCTCCTTAAGAAAAATCGATATTAGCAGGTGCACGTACTCTTCATCGCGCACGCACAGACCGATGTCCAACTCTGAGTCCCCGTACTAAAACTCATAATTCTTCCTTGTTTTGGAAGGAACAAGCCTGAAACCTTGAACAAAGACTGTTGCCATCTAGTGGAAGCCATAGGAATTGCATTGCATTGGATACCAGATCAGCCCGCAAGGAGTGAAGATGGACGGTAAGAAGGTAGATGCTGTCAGGTCATGGCCAGTCCCAACCACCATAAAATGGTTACTTCGTTTTTGGGGGGTTTTGCAAACTTTTATCACTGTTTCATCAAGACTAGCTTTATCACCTCTCCTCTCACCTCTTTCCTCAAGGGTAGTCCCCCGTAAATTGGGGTGGAGTCCTGCAGACGACAAAGCCTTCCACCAACTGAAGGAATGTTTCACCTCCACCCCGTTGTCCAAAAACTCAGAACCTACGATGCCCTTTGAGGTGGATGTGAATACTTCAGAAGTAGGCGTGGGGGCTGTCCTATCCCAACGACAAGGTTATGCATAGAAATAGTATCCCTTTGCAGATTACAAAAAAAAAACTGTCTCCCACAGAGAGGAACTATGACGTCGGCAATCGGGAGCTCTGGCGGTGAAGTTTGCATTAGAGGCGTGGAGACACTGGCTGTAGGGCGCCAAGGACCCATTCATCATCCTCACTGACAATCGGAACCTGGCGTACATATGGACAGGAAAAGGTGATTTGACTTCACTCTGACATATCGCCCAGGTTCAAAGAACACCAAGCCAATGCCCTGTCACGTCTCTATACGATTCGAGAGAGGTTACTGCCCTGAGTGCACCCATAATTCCGCCCTCTCGAGTTATAGCCCCCGTGGGACGTAGATGTGGATATTCGCCAGGCCCTGAAGAGGGAACCGGCTCCGGTCCTGAGCGTACACAGCTATCGTCGCTGAACATCCAGGTATCACCGGCACTATTCAATCTATCTCCAAAAAGTACTGGTAGCCAAGTTCGGCACAGGAAGTCACTCGCAACGTCAACTCCTGTTCAATAACGTGCCCAAAGGGAATCTCCTTTCTTTTCCTGTGCCTCAGCGTCCCTCGTGTCATCTTTCCATTGATTTTGTCACTGATATCATTTCACCACCATAATGGCGGTTGTGGACAGATTCTCTAAATCATGCTGTTTTATCCCTCACTTTGGTCTCCCTGCCTCTCTCCAGGTCGCTGAGGCACTGTTCCAGCAGGACTCCCGGCACTATGGCCTTCCGGAATACATCGTCCCCAATTCACGTCACGAGTATGGAAAGCCTTCATGGAGAAGCTGGGGGTACACAGTCAACCTCACTTCCGGGGTACTGGCCTCAGTCTTACAGGCAGGTGGAGAGGATGAACCAGGAGCTTGGGAGTTTCCTCAGTCTCTGCCAGGACCGGTAGGCGGCGTGGGCCCAATTCCTTCCCTGGGCAGAGCATGCTAAGAATGAACTGTGTCACTCCTCCACCAGGCTGACTCCCTTCCAGTGTGCTCTGGGTTATCTGCCAGCCCTGGCGCCGTGGACCCCAAGCCAGACCGAAGCCCCTGCAGTGGACGAGTGGTTCAGGAGCGAAGAAAAGGTTTGGAACAACGCCCACGTGAGGCTCCAGTGCACCATCCGCTGTCAGAAGGAGCAGACGGATCGCCACAGCAGTAAGGCTCCCGTGTTCAATACTGGTGATTTAATCTGGCTTTCAACCAGGAACCTCCCACTCCGCCTGTCCTGTAAGAAGTTGAGGTCCCGGTTTGTGGGGCCGTTCAAGGTCCTCCGGAGGGGCAACGAGGTAAGCTACAGTTTCCCACTAATTACCGGATCTCACCTTCTTTCATGTTTCCCTCCTCAAGGCCGGTGGTTCCTGGTCCCCTGGCTGAAGCCGTCCATCACGACACCCTTCTGGGTCCCCGACACCTTTCTGCATCTCCCGCCTATGCCGTCAGAATCCTCCTGGAATTCCGACATCGTGGGGGTCGGCTCCAGTACCTGGTGGGATGGAAGGGTCACGGTCCAGAGGAAAGGTGTTGGGTTAAGGTGGACGACATTCTAGATCCCATCATCCGAGAATTCCACCTTCGCCGTCCAGACCGGCCCGCTCCTTGCCCTGAGGACTGACCCCCTGGCCGGCGTAGTTTGGGCCCAGTGGGATCTCAATATAAACAGATGGATGCTTATTAATTGGGTGTTGTGTTACGGTTGAAACACCGATACTCGGGCCTGCTGTTCTTTAGTGAAGAGGTTGTCGGCTTTGTACTTCTTCTTCTACTCTCAAAAGGGAAACAAGATAGGGTTAGACAGGATACATGGACTTAGGTTTTTTTTTTTTTTTTTTTATTTTTTTATTTGTTTATTGAAAATTCGAAACATATAATATACCTACAGTGAAGCCGCTCAATAACTACATCGTACCAGTCATCCAACAGATTCCCATTCAATAACTACATCGTACCAGTCATCCAACAGATTCCCATTCAATAACTACATCGTACCAGTCATCCAACAGATTCCCATTCAATAACTACATCGTACCAGTCATCCAACAGATTCCCATTCAATAACTACATCGTACCAGTCATCCAACAGATTCCCATTCAATAACTACATCGTACCAGTCATCCATCATTCCCATTCAATAACAGTACCAGTCATCCAACAGATTCCCATTCAATAACTACATCCCAGTTCCAACAGATTCCCATTCAATAACTACACTAACAGTCATCAACAGATTCCCATTCAATAACTACATCATTACCAGTCATCCAACAGATTCCCATTCAATCAATACCAGTCATCCAACAGATTCCCATTCAATAACTACATCGTACCAGTCATCCAACAGATTCCCATTCAATAACTACATCGTACCAGTCATCCAACAGATTCCCATTCAGTCATCATCCAACAGATTCCCATTCAATAACTACATCAGATTCCCATTCAATAACAGTCATCCAACAGATTCCCATTCAATAACTACATCGTACCAGTCATCAGATTCCCATTCAATAAACAGATTCCATCAGATTCCCATTCAATAACTACATCGTACCAGTCATCCAACAGATTCCCATTCAATAACTACATCGTACCAGTCATCCAACAGATTCCCATTCAATAACTACATCGTACCAGTCATCCAACAGATTCCCATTCAATAACTACATCGTACCAGTCATCCAACAGATTCCCATTCAATAACTACATCGTACCAGTCATCCAACAGATTCCCATTGAGAGTGACACACAGAAGCTTCCAGGGTCAATGCCCTGCTCAAGGGCATGTTGACCGATCGACCACCAGGCCACAAAACGTGAACATGAACCCTCCAAGACACCCCACACAGTTCCCCAAAAGCTGTCCCTCCACCATTCGAGACCCCTCCCACACTCCACCCCCCAGGAAGAAATAAATAAATAAAAAATACAACTAATTCCATTCACCAATCATAAGAACCCCCCAATGTACCAACAACCTAGAGAATGAACTTATGAGAAGAAAGGAAAAGACAGTAGAAAACAGAAACAAGAATGCAAAAAAATTAAAAAAATAACAGCAATGCCAACTGTACAGTGTGCATGTCTGGCAATATTACATTTATGTGTGTGTTTATTTGAATGAGAGTGTGTATATGCATGTGTGCAAACACCTGCACGAGTTAGGGTTACATTGAGTTAGATAGGGTTACATAGGGTTACATAGAATTAGGGTTAGATAGGGTTAGATAGGATTACGGTTACATAGAGTTAGATAGGGTTAGAAAGGATTAGGGTTACATAGGGTTAGATAGGATTTGATAGGGTTAGGGTTACATAGGGTTAGATAGGGTTAGATAGGGTTAGGGTTACATAAGGTTAGATAGGGTTAGATAGGGTTAGGGTTAGATAGGGTTAGGGTTACATAGGGTTAGATAGGGTTAGATAGGGTTAGGGTTAGATAGGGTTAGGGTTACATAGGGTTAGATAGGGTTAGATATTATTAGGGTTACATAGGGTTAGATAGGGTTAGGGTTACATAGGGTTACATAGGATTAGATAGGGTTAGGGTTACATAGGGTTAGATAGGATTAGGGTTACATAGAGTTAGATAGGGTTAGATAGGATTAGGGTTACATAGGGTTAGGGTTAGATAGGATTAGGGTTAGATAGGGTTAGGGTTACATAGGGTTAGATAGGATTAGGGTTACATAGAGTTACATAGGGTTAGGGTTATATAGGATTAGGGTTACATAGGATTAGATAGGGTTAGGGTTAAATAGGATTAGGGTTACATAGGGTTAGGGTTACATAGGGTTAGATAGGATTAGGGTTACATAGAGTTAGATAGGGTTAGATAGGTTTAGGGTTACATAGGGTTAGGGTTACATAGGGTTACATAGGGTTGGATAGGATTAGGGTTAGATAGGGTTAGATAGGATTAGGGTTACATAGGGTTAGATAGGATTAGGGCTACATAGGGTTACATAGGGTTACATAGGGTTAGATAGGGTTAGGGTTACATAGGGTTACATAGGGTTAGATAGGGTTAGATAGGGTTACATAGGGTTAGATAGGATTAGGGCTACATAGGGTTAGATAGGATTAGATAGGATTAGGGTTACATAGGGTTAGGGTTAGATAGGGTTAGGGTTAGATAGGATTAGGGTTACATAGGGTTAGATAGCATTAGGGTTACATAGAGTTAGGGTTAGGGTTAGGGTTAGGGTTAGATAGGATTAGGGTTACATAGGATTAGATAGGGTTAGGGTTAAATAGGATTAGGGTTACATAGGGTTAGGGTTACATAGGGTTAGATAGGATTAGGGTTACATATAGTTACATAGGGTTACATAGGGTTAGATAGGGTTAGGGTTACATAGGGTTAGATAGGATTAGGGTTACATAGAGTTAGATAGGGTTAGATAGGATTAGATAGGGTTAGGGTTAGATAGGGTTAGATAGGATTAGATAGGGTTAGGGTTACATAGGGTTAGGGTTACATAGGGTTACATAGGGTTAGATAGGATTAGGGTTACATAGAGTTAGATAGGATTAGGGTTAAATAGAGTTAGATAGGGTTAGATAGGATTAGGGTTACATAGGGTTAGATGGGGTTAGGGTTAGATAGGATTAGATAGGGTTAGATAGGATTAGGGTTACATAGAGTTAGATAGGGTTAGATATGATTAGGGTTACATAGGGTTAGATAGGGTTAGGGTTACATAGAGTTAGATAGGGTTAGATAGGATTAGGGTTACATAGGGTTAGATAGGGTTAGATAGGATTAGGGTTACATAGGGTTAGGGTTAGATAGGATTAGGGTTAGATAGGGTTAGGGTTAGATAGGATTAGGGTTACATAGGGTTAGATAGGATTAGGGCTACATAGGGTTAGATAGGATTAGGGTTACATAGGGTTACATAGGGTTAGATAGGGTTAGGGTTACATAGGGTTACATAGGGTTAGATAGGGTTAGGGTTACATAGGGTTAGATAGGATTAGGGCTACATAGGGTTAGATAGGATTAGATAGGGTTAGGGTTACATAGGGTTAGATAGGATTAGGGTTACATAGAGTTAGATAGGGTTAAATAGGATTAGGGTTACATAGGGTTAGGGTTAGATAGGATTAGGGTTAGATAGGATTAGGGTTAGATAGGATTAGGGTTACATAGGGTTAGATAGCATTAGGGTTACATAGAGTTACATAGGGTTAGGGTTAGATAGGATTAGGGTTACATAGGATTAGATAGGGTTAGGGTTAAATAGGATTAGGGTTACATAGGGTTAGGGTTACATAGGGTTAGGGTTAGATAGGATTAGGGTTAGATAGGATTAGGGTTACATAGGGTTAGATAGGATTAGGGTTACATATAGTTACATAGGGTTACATAGGGTTAGATAGGGTTAGGGTTACATAGGGTTAGATAGGATTAGGGTTACATAGGGTTAGGGTTACATAGGGTTAGGGTTACATAGGCTTAGGGTTACATAGAGTTAGATAGGGTTAGATAGGATTAGGGTTACATAGAGTTAGATAGGGTTAGAAAGGATTAGGGTTACATAGGGTTAGATAGGATTAGGGTTACATAGGTTAGATAGGGTTAGATAGGGATTAGATAGGGTTAGGGTTACATAGGGTTAGATAGGATTAGGGTTACAGGGGTTAGGGTTAGGGTTACATAGGGTTACATAGGGTTAGATAGGATTAGGGTTACATAGGGGTTAGATAGGATTAGGGTTACATAGAGTTAGATAGGATTAGGGTTAGAGTTAGATAGGGTTAGATAGGATTAGGGTTACATAGGTTAGATGGGGTTAGGGTTAGATAGGATTAGATAGGTTTAGATAGGGTTAGGGTTACATAGAGTTAGATAGGGTTAGATATGATTAGGGTTACATAGAGTTAGATAGGGTTAGGGTTACATTGAGTTAGATAGGGTTAGATAGGATTAGGGTTACATAGGGTTAGATAGGATTAGGGTTACATAGGGTTAGATAGGATTAGGGTTACATAGGGTTTGATAGGATTAGGGCTACATAGGGTTTGATAGGATTAGGGTTACATAGGGTTTGATAGGATTAGGGTTACATAGGGTTAGATAGGATTAGGGTTACATAGAGTTAGATAGGATTAGGGTTACATAGAGTTAGATAGGATTAGGGTTACATATAGTTACATAGGGTTACATAGGGTTACATAGGGTTAGGGTTAGATAGGGTTACATAGGGTTAGGGTTAGATAGGGTTAGATAGGGTTACATAGGGTTAGATAGGATTAGGGCTACATAGGGTTAGATAGGATTAGATAGGATTAGGGTTACATAGGGTTAGGGTTAGATAGGGTTAGGGTTAGATAGGATTAGGGTTACATAGGGTTAGATAGCATTAGGGTTACATAGAGTTAGGGTTAGGGTTAGGGTTAGGGTTAGATAGGATTAGGGTTACATAGGATTAGATAGGGTTAGGGTTAAATAGGATTAGGGTTACATAGGGTTAGGGTTACATAGGGTTAGATAGGATTAGGGTTACATATAGTTACATAGGGTTACATAGGGTTAGATAGGGTTAGGGTTACATAGGGTTAGATAGGATTAGGGTTACATAGAGTTAGATAGGGTTAGATAGGATTAGATAGGGTTAGGGTTACATAGGGTTAGATAGGATTAGGGTTACATAGGGTTAGGGTTACATAGGGTTAGGGTTACATAGGGTTACATAGGGTTAGATAGGATTAGGGTTACATAGAGTTAGATAGGATTAGGGTTAAATAGAGTTAGATAGGGTTAGATAGGATTAGGGTTACATAGGGTTAGATGGGGTTAGGGTTAGATAGGATTAGATAGGGTTAGATAGGATTAGGGTTACATAGAGTTAGATAGGGTTAGATATGATTAGGGTTACATAGCGTTAGATAGGGTTAGGGTTACATAGAGTTAGATAGGGTTAGATAGGATTAGGGTTACATAGGGTTAGATAGGGTTAGATAGGATTAGGGTTACATAGGGTTAGGGTTAGATAGGATTAGGGTTAGATAGGGTTAGGGTTAGATAGGATTAGGGTTACATAGGGTTAGATAGGATTAGGGCTACATAGGGTTAGATAGGATTAGGGTTACATAGGGTTACATAGGGTTAGATAGGGTTAGGGTTACATAGGGTTACATAGGGTTAGATAGGGTTAGGGTTGCATAGGGTTAGATAGGATTAGGGCTACATAGGGTTAGATAGGATTAGATAGGGTTAGGGTTACATAGGGTTAGATAGGATTAGGGTTACATAGAGTTAGATAGGGTTAGATAGGATTAGGGTTACATAGGGTTAGGGTTAGATAGGATTAGGGTTAGATAGGATTAGGGTTAGATAGGATTAGGGTTACATAGGGTTAGATAGCATTAGGGTTACATAGAGTTACATAGGGTTAGGGTTAGATAGGATTAGGGTTACATAGGATTAGATAGGGTTAGGGTTAAATAGGATTAGGGTTACATAGGGTTAGGGTTACATAGGGTTAGGGTTAGATAGGATTAGGGTTAGATAGGATTAGGGTTACATAGGGTTAGATAGGATTAGGGTTACATATAGTTACATAGGGTTACATAGGGTTAGATAGGGTTAGGGTTACATAGGGTTAGATAGGATTAGGGTTACATAGGGTTAGGGTTACATAGGGTTAGGGTTACATAGGCTTAGGGTTACATAGAGTTAGATAGGGTTAGATAGGATTAGGGTTACATATAGTTACATAGGGTTACATAGGGTTAGATAGGGTTAGGGTTACATAGGGTTAGATAGGATTAGGGTTACATAGAGTTAGATAGGGTTGGATAGGATTAGATAGGGTTAGGGTTACATAGGGTTAGATAGGATTAGGGTTACATAGGGTTAGGGTTACATAGGGTTACATAGGGTTAGATAGGATTAGGGTTACATAGGGTTACATATGGCTAGATAGGATTAGGGTTACATAGAGTTAGATAGGATTAGGGTTACATAGAGTTAGATAGGGTTAGATAGGATTAGGGTTACATAGGGTTAGATGGGGTTAGGGTTAGATAGGATTAGATAGGTTTAGATAGGGTTAGGGTTACATAGAGTTAGATAGGGTTAGATATGATTAGGGTTACATAGAGTTAGATAGGGTTAGGGTTACATTGAGTTAGATAGGGTTAGATAGGATTAGGGTTACATAGGGTTAGATAGGATTAGGGTTACATAGGGTTAGATAGGATTAGGGTTACATAGGGTTTGATAGGATTAGGGCTACATAGGGTTTGATAGGATTAGGGTTACATAGGGTTTGATAGGATTAGGGTTACATAGGGTTAGATAGGATTAGGGTTACATAGAGTTAGATAGGATTAGGGTTACATAGAGTTAGATAGGATTAGGGTTACATATAGTTACATAGGGTTACATAGGGTTACATAGGGTTAGGGTTAGATAGGGTTACATAGGGTTAGGGTTAGATAGGGTTAGATAGGTTTACATAGGGTTAGGGTTAGATAGGGTTAGATAGGTTTACATAGGGTTAGGGTTAGATAGGGTTAGATATGATTAGGGTTACATAGGGTTAGATATGATTAGGGTTACATAGGGTTAGATAGAATTAGGGTTACATAGGGTTAGGGTTACATAGGGTTAGGGTTAGGGTTAGGGTTACATAGGGTTACATATGGCTAGATAGGATTAGGGTTACATAGAGTTAGATAGGATTAGGGTTACATAGAGTTAGATAGGGTTAGATAGGATTAGGGTTACATAGGGTTAGATGGGGTTAGGGTTAGATAGGATTAGATAGGGTTAGATAGGATTAGGGTTACATAGAGTTAGATAGGGTTAGATATGATTAGGGTTACATAGGGTTAGATAGGGTTAGGGTTACATAGAGTTAGATAGGGTTAGATAGGGTTAGGGTTACATAGAGTTAGATATGATTAGGGTTACATAGGGTTAGATAGGGTTAGATATGATTAGGGTTACATAGAGTTAGATAGGGTTAGATATGATTAGGGTTACATAGGGTTAGATATGATTAGGGTTACATAGAGTTAGATAGGGTTAGATATGATTAGGGTTACATAGAGTTAGATAGGGTTAGATATGATTAGGGTTACATAGGGTTAGATATGATTAGGGTTACATAGAGTTAGATAGGGTTAGATATGATTAGGGTTACATAGAGTTAGATAGGGTTAGATATGATTAGGGTTACATAGGGTTAGATATGATTAGGGTTACATAGGGTTAGATAGGGTTAGATAGGATTAGGGTTACATAGGGTTAGATATGATTAGGGTTACATAGAGTTAGATAGGGTTAGATATGATTAGGGTTACATAGGGTTAGATAGGGTTAGATAGGATTAGGGTTACATAGAGTTAGATATGATTAGGGTTACATAGGGTTAGATAATGTTACATAGAGTTAGATGGAGTTAGATAGGGTTACATAGAGTTAGATATAGTCATGGTAACATAGGGATTGATAGGGTAAAATATCTTTAGATGGAGTTACATAGGGTTTGATAGGATTAGGGTTACATAGGGTTTGATAGGATTAGGGTTACATAGGGTTAGATAGGATTAGGGTTACATAGAGTTAGATAGGGTTAGATAGGATTAGGGTTACATAGGGTTAGATAGGATTAGGGTTACATAGGGTTTGATAGGATTAGGGTTACATAGGGTTAGATAGGATTAGGGTTACATAGAGTTAGATAGGATTAGGGTTACATAGAGTTAGATAGGATTAGGGTTACATATAGTTACATAGGGTTAGATAGGGTTACATAGGGTTAGGGTTAGGGTTAGATAGGGTTAGATAGGTTTACATAGGGTTAGGGTTAGATAGGGTTAGATAGGGTTAGATAGGGTTAGGGTTAGATAGGGTTACATAGGGTTAGGGTTAGATAGGGTTAGATAGGTTTACATAGGGTTACATAGGGTTAGGGTTAGATAGGGTTAGATAGGTTTACATAGGGTTAGATGGAGTTAGATAATGTTACATAGAGTTAGATGGAGTTAGATAGTGTTACATAGAGTTAGATGGAGTTAGATAGTGTTACATAGAGTTAGATATAGTCATGGTAACAGGGATTGATAGGGTAAAATATCTTTAGATGGAGTTACATAGGGTTTGATAGGGTTATATAGGTTTAGAGTTACATAAAGTTTGATAGGGTTACATTGAGTTAGAGTTATGGTTACATTGGGTTAGATAGTGTTATGCTTAGAGTTAGATAGGGTTATTTTGAGTTAAGGTTAGGATTATATAGGGTTACATAGAGTTAGATAGAGTTATTTTGGTTTAGGGTTAGATAGGGTTACATAGAGTTAGATAGGATTCTTTTTTAGTTTGGTTTAGGGTTAAATAGGGTTACATAGATAGAGTTATTTTGGGATGGTGTTACATAGAGTTAGATTTAATTATTTGGGGTTAGGGTTAAATAGGGTTACATAGATAGAGTTATTTTGGGATGGTGTTACATAGAGTTAGATATAGTTATTTCAGGTTAGGGTTAGATAGGGTTACATAGAGTTAGATAGAGTTGTTTTGGGTTAGGGTCAGATAGGGTTACATAGAGTTAGATAGAGTTATTTCAGGTTAGATAGGGTTACATAGAGATAGATAGAGTTATTTCAGGTTAGATAGGGTTACATAGAGTTAGATAGAGTTATTTCAGGTTAGGGTTAAATAGGGTTACATAGAGTTAGATAGAGTTATTTAGTGTTAGATAGGGTTACATAGAGTTAGATAGAGTTATTTTGGGTTAGGGTTAGATAGGTGTGTTACAATATTTGCCGAGTCACATGTGGTCATGTGGACGTGGTCATGTGGTCATGTGGTCATGTGGACATGTGGTCATGTGGTCATGTGGACATGTGGTCATGTGGTCATGTGGTCATGTGGACATGTGGTCACAGACCTGTCTGTGTTTGAGTATGTGGTGCGTGTGTGTGTACTGTATGTGTGTGGTACTTGTTTGTGTGTGTATGGTATGTGTGTGTGTGTGTGGTATGTGTGTGTGTGTGTGTGTGTGGTATGTGTGTGTGTGTGTGTGTGTGTGTGTGTGTGTGTGTGGTATGTGTGTGTGTGTGTGTGGTATGTGTGTGTGTGTGTGTGTGTGTTATGTGTGTGTGTGTGTGTGTGTGTGTGGTACGTGCCTGCCAGTGTTTCATGTCTGAATGCTACTCCTAGTGTTATTCCTAGTGCTACTCCTAGTGTTATTCCTAGTGCTACTCCTAGTGTTATTCCTAGTGCTACTCCTAGTGTTATTCCTAGTGCTACTCCTAGTGTTATTCCTAGTGCTACTCCTAGTGCTATTCCTAGTGCTGATCCTAGTGCTGATCCTAGAACTATTCCTAGTGCTATTCCTAGTGCTATTCCTAGTGATATTCCTAGTGCTATTCCTAGTGCTGATCCTAGTACTATTCCTAGTGCTATTCCTAGTGCTATTCCTAGTGATATTCCTAGTGCTATTCCTAGTGCTATTCATAGTGCTATTCATAGTGATATTCCTAGTGCTTTTCCTAATGTTATTCCTAGAGTTATTCCTACTGCTAAGACCACCTGTCCTGCACCCCAATAGAAACAGAGAATAGGTTATTTAAAAAGTTGGCAATAAACAGTGTTTAACTATTGTTTGGGAACTTGGAGGACGTGTTTTGTGGCCATTCATTGTGAAGAGGAGTGGCATTTCCCCCGAGTCTGTTGAGAGCAACAGCCCATGACAACAGTCATAACTGTCTAGTTAGGGTCCTAAACAGACACATTTTTCAGCATTTATTTGGCCGCCGCGTCCCTTATGTTCCAAAACTGTCTGGAGGCCTCGGCAGTGACGGTAAGAGACCATGTGTTGATATATGTGTCTAACGCGCAGCAGATGCACCCTGGGAAAAAGTGTGTGCTGTGTGTGTGTGTGTGTTATAGAAAGAGAGAGAGAGAGAGAGAGAGTGAGAGAGAGAGAGAGCAAGAGAGAATGAAATAGATAGGGAGAGAGTGTGTCACGTGTGTGTGTGTGTGTGTGTGTGTGTGTGTGTGTGTGTGTGTGTGTGTGTGTGTGTGTGTGTGTGCATGGAGGGAATGAAGAGAGACTTTTGGCATGTCTCGTCTGTCTGGTTGTTGAAGGGTTTGCCTTTCAGTTGGGTGGCATGTCTCATCTGTCTGGGGACGGGTTTGTCTTTCTGTAGGGTGGCATGTCTCATCTGTCTGGGGACGGGTTTGTCTTTCTGTAGGGTGGCATGTCTCATCTGTCTGGGGACGGGTTTGTCTTTCAGTTGGGTGGCATGTCTCATCTGTCTGGGGACGGGTTTGTCTTTCTGTAGGGTGGCATGTCTCATCTGTCTGGGGACGGGTTTGTCTTTCAGTTGGGTGGCATGTCTCATCTGTCTGGGGACGGGTTTGTCTTTCAGTTGGGTGGCATGTCTCATCTGTCTGGGGACGGGTTTGTCTTTCTGTAGGGTGGCATGTCTCATCTGTCTGGGGACGGGTTTGTCTTTCAGTTGGGTGGCATGTCTCATCTGTCTGGGGACGGGTTTGTCTTTCAGTTGGGTGGCATGTCTCATCTGTCTGGGGACGGGTTTGTCTTTCAGTTGGGTGGCATGTCTCATCTGTCTGGGGACGGGTTTGTCTTTCAGTTGGGTGGCATGTCTCATCTGTCTGGGGACGGGTTTGTCTTTCAGTTGGGTGGCATGTCTCATCTGTCTGGGGACGGGTTTGTCTTTCTTTAGGGTGGAATACTATTTCTCCGGAATGGAATGAGTTTGTTTCTGGAAAAAAATGACGAGCCGAAACCGTGGCTTCCCCTGGATAACAAATAGCACACGTTCTCTACCATTTACTCCAATCATGACACTACTGGGAAAAGTGGAGATGTGAGAAAAAGTATTTCGGATATCTGACCATGCTTAGAATGTGGCTTGCTTTGAAAGGCCTTGAAATGTAGAGGGTAGACATTTCCGCCATTCATGGGAGACAGTGCCAGGATTCTGATTTGTTAAGCACGGTGGGGGGGGGGGATTGATTTCCAGGACAGGTCAATATCTCAACCCCCGGGACTGCTTTATTGATTGGAATTTAACTGTGGCTCTGGGCGGTTAACATAAATTAGCACCCGTCGACGTGTGAAACCAATCCGATGTTTGGTGGGACTTCGCACGTCTTAAGTAACGACAAGTCTTCCATCTCTAGTCGTAACACCAGACAAGGTATATATAAAACATTCAAGTGCTGAAGATTCCTGGGTGTAATATTGCTACGTCAATGTAACCATTGTCTGGTTTAAGTCTGGAGTCTCTGGACTGGTGACTTTAGCTCAAATTTTCCTATAAAAGTGGCGTTACACTTAAGTGTCCCGAAAAGTGGGATTAGCCTTCCATTCAGGTTAAGGTAAGAAATATAATCTCCCTCTGCTTTTTTTGGCGTCATTAAAAATTCAACTTGAGCCGGAGAAATCCGATAAGCACAACAGTCCTATTAATTGCAGTATCAATGGAGTGTGAATAGCCAGCGTTTACGTCGACACCGAGTTCCCCGAGTCCTTTGAACTGAATCCCAATCCGCCCAGTGATCATCGGAGAAGGATGCTCAATCGCGGTTGGTCGTCATACCACGTCATACCACGTCATACCACGTCATACCACGTCATACCACGTCATACCACATCATACCACATCATACCACGTCATACCACGTCATACCACGTCATACCACGTCATACCACATCATACCACATCATACCACATCCACGTACGTTGCTGGATGTATGACGCTTCTGGTGTTCCTGAACTACTGACGCTTAAAAT
Source organism: Oncorhynchus nerka (assembly GCF_034236695.1). Taxonomy (NCBI): domain Eukaryota; kingdom Metazoa; phylum Chordata; class Actinopteri; order Salmoniformes; family Salmonidae; genus Oncorhynchus; species Oncorhynchus nerka. The sequence goes on from NC_088420.1 coordinate 6,625,596, forward strand.
AAAAACTAATAAAGACCTTGGAGGTTGAGTGATGGGAGGGGTTGAGCCTCAGGAGGTCCCCATGTGGTCCCAAAGGTGGGGGTAGAGAGCATGAAGATTGGGGGTTGGAGAAGAGGAGCGAGGGAGTTATGGAGGGCAGGGATCCACACCACATAGGCATCGGGGGGCCATTCGTCATCCTGACAGGCCTGTGGCGTCAAGTGCCAGCGAGTGTGACATTCCTGGGTGAGCGGGGCCACCAGCACCAGAGCCTGCCCTACACACACACTCCCAGAGCCTGGGACCCCGGGGGCCACACATCTGGAGGGGAACCCGATCCCTTTCTACAGCCTGGGCGGGCCAGGTGGGGGCCGAGAGGTGGGGGGGTGAAGGGGAGGGTCCTTTCACTTAAGCTGATCCCTCCATGCAACACTGTTGGCACTAAAACATGTGAGGTCAAGATCAGAAAACATCAGAATGTACAGTTGGCATGTTGCAGGGGGACCGTGGGCCTGCGTCAGGGTGGAAAGGGTAAGTCCAGACCTATTTGTATCACTCCATGTGTGTGTGTGTGAGGGGGGGGGGGGTGTCATCGAGGGTGGTAAGGATTCGCTGACCCAGGGTTTTGGAAAATCACGCACAGTGAACATTAGCCTATGTTTTCTTCACTGTTGGTACATGGGAAAATGCTTTGGGTTTTTCATTGGGGGTTGAAATGGGGAAGTGGCTGTGGGTTACTGTTCCAGGGGACTAGAGAGACCAAAACCCCCATCTCAGCCAACCACAACTGACCATATCGCCTTCCTTCATCCTTGTCAAGGGGGATCTTCTTCAATGCATGTGTGCTTATTTGGCTTTTCTCCGTAATGAATATTCCACAGGTGCCACATCAAGACAGGCACTTTACTGTTCTGCCTCAGTCTCATCCTGATCCTGAGAAGAGAGCTGCAGACAGAGCAGTATCATCCTGGTCCTGAGAAGAGAGTTGCAGACAGAGCAGTATCATCCTGGTCCTGAGAAGAGAGTTGCAGACAGAGCAGTATCATCCTGGTCCTGAGAGAGAGCTGCAGACAGAGCAGTACCGTCCTGGTCCTGAGAAGAGAGCTGCAGACAGAGAAGTATCATCCTCGTCCTGAGAAGAGAGTTGCAGACAGAGAAGTATCATCCTCGTCCTGAGAAGAGAGCTGCAGACAGAGAAGTACCATCCTCGTCCTGAGAAGAGAGCTGCAGGCTGAGCAGTATCATCCTGGTCCTGAGAAGAGAGCTGCAGACAGAGCAGTACCATCCTGGTCCTGAGAAGAGAGCTGCAGACAGAGCAGTACCATCCTGGTCCTGAGAAGAGAGCTGCAGACAGAGCAGTCTCATCCTGGTCCTGAGAAGAGAGCTGCAGACAGAGCAGCATACACATGTCATCAGAGAAGAAGAGACGCATTTTTTTCTCGCCTCCCCTTTCTGTCAGCAGATGATGTAAGCCAGGACTTGTAATCTTTCTGAGACAATGGCCACACTGGTCTTCCTTCACAATCCTGTTCCTATTACTTTTGCTGGTTTTAGACAAATGTCCCCTCGGGGTTGCACAAAAAAGGTACGATTTTCAACTAACAAAGGCCCCATTTTCCAAGGGGGGTCGTTTTCCAGCATAAAGGTGACTTTAAACGCTTGCAATAAGTGTTGTCAAAATGAGGTTTGTCTCTATAAAAGCCTACGACCCCCCCAACAAGAGGAAGGAATAATATGTTTGTCAATATTCCTCAGTAAATGGATTCTCGATCAATGTCACAGTAGGAATCCTTTTGCTGGCCGACCCATTCCTACGAGGTGATAATAGAGTTAATCGCTAGTCAGACAGAGCAAACAAGCGATTCCTCCACTCCCCCCCTCCCACGTCACACAATGACAAGCACAAATATCAACTGACACAAGGTTTATCTGTTATTACACACAACATTTTGTCAGTATCTCAGAAAAGAGCCTTTTTTTTTGTTTGTCTCTGTATTTCCCCCCCACTCTCTCTTTTAGGCATCGATGGCTTCAGGATGACAGCACAGATCTTTAATAGATTTGTCTCCCTGGGCACAATGAAGAAGGAGGATCGTTGTTAAAACATTATAACGTATCGATCCGCTCCTCTCCCTTTTCCATTACTCATCTCGGGCCCCCCCTCACTCTTGGGTCTCTTGGCTGTCTGTGAGAGCGCCTGTCTCCAATGTCCCCCTCTATTTTTTTTTTTTTTTGGGGGGGGTATTTTATTAGGATCGCCAGCAGCTGTTGTGATAGCAGCAGCTACTCTTCCTGGGGTTCACACACATCTGTTCATGGGATAGGACCCTATATTCTCCTCCCCAACCCCCAGCAGAGGCCCCTGTTCCAGTACTATAGAAATGCATACTCCCTTCCTGGTTTCCTTGAAGTAAAAATAATCCAACCAATATACCATATATTTGATCAAAAGGAGGGTATAAAGAAAGAATGGCTTTCTGAAGTTTTTGACCAGGGCCAGAGTCTCACAGTGAAGAAAACCTGCATTTGTTTTCTGAGGGGCCAGCTGTAAGGGATAGGGTTTAAGGGTTATGAGTAGGTTTAAGGTTAGGGTAGGGTTAAGGTTAGGGTAGGGTTAAGGTTAAGGTTAGGGGTAGGAGTAGGGGTAGGGTAGGGTAGGGTTATGAGTAGGGTTAAGGTTAAGGTTATGAGTAGGTTTAAGGTTAGGGGTAGGGTTATGAGTAGGGTTAACTTCTTGCGTCGAGCAATCGCGTATCCGGGAGCGTAATCATAGCCTCAAGCTCATTACCATAACGCCACGTTAACTATTAATGAAAATCGCAAATGAAATGAAATAAATATATTGGCTGACAAGCTTAGCCTTTTGTTAACAACACTGTCATCTCAGATTTTCAAAATATGCTTTTCAACCATAGCTACACAAGCATTTGTGTAAGAGTATTGATAGCTAGCATAGCATTAAGCCTAGCATTCAGCAGGCAACATTTTCACAAAAACAAGAAAAGCATTCAAATAAAATAATTTACCTTTGAAGAACTTCGGATGTTTTCAATGAGGAGACTCTCAGTTAGATAGCAAATGTAAATTTTTTCCCAAAAGATTATTTGTGTAGCAGAAATCGCTCCGTTTTGTTCATCACGTTTGGCTAAGAAAAAAAAACGAAAATTCAGTCAGTACAACGCCGAACTTTTTCCAAATTAATTCCATAATATCGACAGAAACATGGCAACCGTTGTTTAGAATCAATCCTCAAGGTGTTTTTCACATATCTATTCGATGATAAATCATTCGTGGCAGTTGGGTTTTTCCTCAGAAGCAAATGGAAAAATACACGCAGCTGGAGATTACGCAATAATTGCGACGGAGGACACCAAGCGAGCACCTGATAGATGTAGTGTAAAATGGTCAATCTTCCAATGATATGCCTACAAATACGTTACAATGCTGCAGACACCTTGGGGAAACGACAGAAAGTGTAAGCTCATTCCCTTCCTATTCACAGCCATATAAGGAGACATTGGAACACAGCGCCTTCAAAATCTGGGGCACTTCCTGTTTGAAATTTCATCTTTCGCCTGTAGCATCAGTTCTGTGCCACTCACAGACAATATCTTTGCAGTTTTGGAAACGTCAGAGTGTTTTCCTTCCAAAGCTGTCAATTATATGCATAGTCGAGCATCTTTTCGTGACAAAACATCTTGTATAAAACGGGAACGTTTTTTTATCCAAAAATTAAAAGAGCGCCCCCTATATCCAAGAAGTTAAGGTTAAGGTTAGGGTTATGAGTAGGGTTAAGGTTAGGGGTAGGGTTATGAGTAGGGTTAAGGTTAAAGTTAGAGTAGGGGTTGGGTTAGGCTAAGGCTTAGGCTTAGGGTGGGGTTAGGGTAGGGTATTGTTAGGGTTTGTGGTAGGGGTAGGGTTTAGCTTAGGGTTAGGGTAGGGTTTGGGTAGTGTTATGTTTATGGTTAGGGTAGGGTAATGGGTAGGGTTAGGGTAGGGTAGGGTTAGTGGTAGGGATAGGGTTTAGCTTAGGGTTAGGGTAGGGTTTGGGTAGGTTTAGGTTTATGGTTAGGGTAGGGTAATGGGTAGGGTTAGGGTAGGGTTAGTGGTAGGGATAGGGTTTAGCTTAGGGTTAAGGTAGGGTTTGGGTAGTGTTATGTTTATGGTTAGGGTAGGGTAATGGGTAGGGTTAGGGTAGGGTTAGTGGTAGGGATAGTGTTAGGGATAAGGTCAGGGGTAGGATTAAATAAGATGAATGTCATGGATCTTGGATCTGAATTGCTTGTTGAGATTGTTATGGGCTACCAAAATGGTTAACCTTATTTAGAGGTGTGTGTGTGTGTGTGTGTGTGTGTGTGTGTGTGTAACTTTAGGTCATATATTTATGAATGAAGAGGTGTGAAGAGGTGTGTGAAGAGGTGTGTGAAGAGGTGTGTGTGTCTGTTTGTGTGTGTCACAGAGCATGACTGCCTTTCAACTGACTGAGATCTGGAAACCGCACACACACACAGACACACAAACACACACACATACACACACACACACACACACACACACACACACACACACACACACACACACACACACACACACACACACACAGACACACATACACACACACACACACACACACACACACACACACACACACACACACACACACACACACACACACACACACACACACATACACACACACACACACACACACACACACACAGACACACACACACACACACACAGACACACAGACACACACACACACACACACACACACACACACACACACACACAGACAGACACACACCTTCGACACAAACATATTCTATTCCATCTTACCTTACGAGGAGGCCCCCCCAAATACACCAGCTAGCGGTTGGATCCATCAGATGGGCGTATCCAATTGCCATGGCCGCTCTTGTCTGCGACTATTTGATGTCTGAAGATGGATGACGGGTTCACGGCCGGTTCACTGACGATACCTCTACCACCCGTCTGCTGTTTAATGGGTAAAATGGGCTCTGGGGGCAACTCCAGAGAATGATTGGAATTAAAGTATGTTATATCAATATCAACTTCCAGGATGGCCATGCAAACTTGTGTACCCATAAGGCCCTGCTTCCAATCATGTTCCTTTGCAGACGTGTTTCAGTTTACTTTTCCATTTAGAATGTCAACGTTTTTTTACTCAAAGTTATCTATTTTGTCACCTATCCAGAGTTCATATGTCTAATATGTTGGTACAGTAATGCGCGTTGTTGTCACGGCTGTTTGAAGGAGAGGACCAAGGTGCAGCGTGGTGAGCGTACATTTTCTTTAATTAATCTAAATGACGCTGACAAAACAATAAACAATTACCAAACAAACCGTGAAGCTTAAGGCTATGTGCCATCAAAACAAAGTTAACTTCCCACAAACACAGGTGGGAAAAAGGGCTACCTAAGTATGGTTCTCAATCAGAGACAACGATAGACAGCTGTCCCTGATTGAGAACCATACCAGGCCAAAACATAGAAATAGAAAATCATAGAAACACATAACATAGAATGCCCACCCCAACTCACGCTCTGACCAAACCAAAATAGAGAAGGATCTCTAAGGTCAGGGCGTGACAGTTATTCTCTGTTAAAATAGTAGATAGTAGATACCCAAATGACTAAATATGAATTGTTTTGTCCCCCTCCACCCCCCACCCCCGTAAGCAATATATTTGAGGAGGTATGACAGCGATCCATGCTTTGGTTTATTCTCCTTTAGCTCTGTTTACAAATGCTAATATGTTAGCATCATATGTTAGCATCATATGTTAGCATCATATGTTAGCATCATATGTTAGCATCATATGTTAGCATTTGTAGCACAAATCCCATTCAAGTCATGGTGCCGATATATATACATATATTTTTTGCTCATCATGTTTAAATCATCTCTGAGAGTGTATTAAGCATTTCAACACGTTTGTGTTACTTTCGTAGGATTTGGAATATGACGTGTGAAAAAAAATTATAATATCGTTACCATGACTATCTCTTCAATATATATCTGAGCAGCTAACCGATCGCTGCAGCTGTACATAGTCTATCGGTAAATAGCCCACCCATTTTTACCTACCTCATCCCCATACTGTTTATATTTATTTACTTTTCTGCTCTTTTGCACACCAGTATCTCTACCTGTACATGACCATCTGATCATTTATCACTCCAGTGTTAATCTGCTAAATTGTAATTATTCGCCTACCTCCTCATGCCTTTTGCACACAATGTATATGACTATTTTTTTTTCTTATTTCTACTGTGTTATTGACTTGTTAATTGTTTACTCCATGTGTAACTCTGTGTTGTTGTCTGTTCACACTGCTATGCTTTATCTTGACCAGGTCGCAGTTGCAAATGAGAACTTGTTCTCAACTAGCCTACCTGGTTAAATAAAGGTGTTCTCAACTAGCCTACCTGGTTAAATAAAGGTGTTCTCAACTAGCCTACCTGGTTAAATAAAGGTGTTCTCAACTAGCCTACCTGGTTAAATAAAGGTGTTCTCAACTAGCCTACCTGGTTAAATAAAGGTGTTCTCAACTAGCCTACCTGGTTAAATAAAGGTGTTCTCAACTAGCCTACCTGGTTAAATAAAGGTGTTCTCAACTAGCCTACCTGGTTAAATAAAGGTGAAATAAAATCAAATAAAAAAATAAAAAAAATAAATATCAATGGGAGTGTTGCCGGAATTCACAACGCCAGCTAGACAACTGCTCAACCTCAGCGTTGGCTGTCAGCAGAATCAGTGCAGTCTCAATCAAACTCACAGTGCATTGTCAGCGCGCCAGGTAAACTATTCTGATCACCGTTCATTTAGAACTAACGTTCTATGGTCGATCGGCCCTAAACGCTTTGTGACTTTGTTTGGCGCCATCCCCAGCCTTGTACTGTGTGTTAGTTCAGGCAGGAGACTCCCATGCTGTGTGTGTGTGTGTGTGTGTGTGTGTGTGTGTGTGTGCGTGTGTGTGTGTGTGTGTGTGTGTGTGTGTGTGTGTGTGTGTGTGTGTGTGTGTGTGTGTGTGTGTGTGTGTGTGTGCTGTGCTGTGTGTGTGTGTCTGTTTCTGCAGTTCTCTGAGACGTGACGAGGCCCAGCGTGAAGAACACACACAGGCATCCCTCACCCCCCCATCCCAATTTGGAGATAATTAAAGGCAATTAAAAAAAGAAAACCTTTTCCACCAGCCAACTGCAGCTCTCCCAGGACATGTTACGGAGTTCGTCTTTTATGGGGATTTGCTCTGAACCGGTGAAGTGAAGAGGAGTGAATGAGAGCGTACCCAGGGAGTTGAATGTGTTGGCCTACTGCAAGGTAGACCCACTGTGAGTGTGGAACATAGAGCTAGCTACCAGTTAGCTAGCAAGCATGGGAGCCAGTTCTGTGTCCTTCCTCTATGTCATTCAAAATGCCCCAGAACTTATAAATTAAACTGAAAGTCAAGTTAGTGCTCATATAGAAGATGCGTTTAACATTTATTAACACTGGGTCTATACAACATATATTTATCGTCTTTTGGCTAATTCAGATTGTCGGTGGATGACCTTTTCACTGAGGAATCTTTTTGAGGATTGTGTTCTATTCTGTTTTAATTCGGTGATTGTGTTCTATTCTGTTTTAAATTCGGTGATTGTGTTCTATTCTGTTTTAAATTCGGTGATTGTGTTCTATTCTGTTTTAAATTCGGTGATTGTGTTCTATTCTGTTTTAAATTCGGTGATTGTGTTCTATTCTGTTTTAATTCGGTGATTGTGTTATATTCTGTTTTAATTTCGGTGATTGTGTTCTATTCTGTTTTAAATTCGGTGATTGTGTTCTATTCTGTTTTAAATTCGGTGATTGTGTTCTATTCTGTTTTAATTTGGTGATTGTGTTATATTCTGTTTTAATTTCGGTGATTGTGTTCTATTCTGTTTTAAATTCGGTGATTGTGTTCTATTCTGTTTTAATTTGGTGATTGTGTTATATTCTGTTTTAATTTCGGTGATTGTGTTCTATTCTGTTTTAAATTCGGTGATTGTGTTCTATTCTGTTTTAAATTCGGTGATTGTGTTCTATTCTGTTTTAATTTCGGTGATTGTGTTCAATTCTGTTTTAAATTCGGTGATTGTGTTCTATTCTGGTGTGTAATTGTTTGTCATGCAGGACTCCCTTATAAAAAGAGACCTCGGTCTCAATGAGACTCCAGTCTGCTAAAATAAAAGTTAAAAAGAATGCGTTTCCTTGTTTTGCAACTTGATGTTAAATGGTTCCTGAAATTAATCTACCGGCCAAGAGAAAATATAATCCAGTCTTCAGTTTTATTTTAACAGCCAATGAATGGAAGTGAGGAGGGGACGTGTGAGCATGTTAAAAAAAATGTATATAGAAGTCCAAATCGCCTCAAATCAATTCAAATCAAATACATATTTGGATTAATTGATGTATATATTTTTTAAGAGATATGTTTACATGTTATCTCGTTGCCGACAGTTTGTAGCGGCGGTTTAAAGAGAACTGAACCATGGATTACAGTTACTCCTGGCCCATAGACAACTTTCAGGGTGAGGAACCGTTTAACATCAAGTCAAAGAGAGAACTTTCCTTTAATAAAAAAAATGAAATACAATTTGGTATCTAGACTATATCCATTAGACTAACTAACTATATCCATTAGACTAACTAACTATATCCATTAGACTAACTTTGGAATCCATTAGTTTAACTATTCCATTAGACTAATTATATCCATTAGACTAACTAACTAATCCATTAGACTAACTAACTATATCCATTAGACTAACTAACTAATCCATTAGACTAACTAACTATATCCATTAGACGTGCAAAACAGTAGATACAATGTTGTTGAATTTGGAGATGATTAGTTTCCTTCCATTATGATGTATTATGATTCAAGACTGTTTCAGAAAGAGAAGAGAGAGAGAGAGAGAGAGAGAGAGAGAGAGAGAGAGAGAGAGAGAGCTAGAGAGATATCTACTTTGATGATTAGAGAGAGATCTGCTTTGGTAGAGAGAGAGAGAGAGAGAGAGAGAGAGAGAGAGAGAGAGAGAGAGAGAGAGAGAGAGAGAGAGAGAGATCTACTTTGATGATTAGAGAGAGATCTGCTTTGGTAGAGAGAGAGAGAGAGAGAGAGAGAGAGAGAGAGAGGAGAGAGAGAGATCTACTTTGATGATTAGAGAGAGATCTGCTTTGATGATCTACTTTGATGATTAGAGAGTGATCTGCTTTGATGATGAGGGAGATGTCTGCTTTGATGATGAGGGAGATGTCTGCTTTGATGATGAGGGAGAGATCTGCTTTGATGATGAGGGAGATGTCTGCTTTGATGATGAGGGAGATGTCTGCTTTGATGATGAGGGAGATGTCTGCTTTGATGATGAGGGAGATGTCTGCTTTGGTGGTGAGAGATCTTTGGGGATGAGACACTGATTGACAAAGCAGTTGCAGTGGTCCTTGACATATTGTTTGGCCTGAATGTGGATCAATCACTGTCAGAGAGACCGGGGACAGTTCTGTAAGTCTGTCTGTCTCATGTTCTCTTTCTTTCTGTGTTCGCCTGTCACTCCCTCTATCTCTCCTCATCTCTCATTCTCTCTCTCCACCTCTCTCCCTCTCTCTTTTACCGCTCTCCCTCTATCTCTCCTCATCTCTCCACCTCTCTCCCTCTCTCTTTACCTCTCTCCCTCTATCTCTCCTCATCTCTCCACCTCTCTCCCTCTCTCTTTACCTCTCTCCCTCTATCTCTCCTCATCTCTGTCTCTCTCTCCCTCTCTCTTTACCTCTCTCCCTCTATCTCTCCTCATCTCTCAGTCTCTCTCAAGCTCTCTATTAATCCCTCTCTCTCCCTCTCTCTCCACCTCTCTCAAGCTCTCTATTAATCCCTCTCTCTCCCTCTCTCTCCACC